>NW_007732020.1:48228-62064 GCF_000696425.1 Galeopterus variegatus
CCCCGGCGGCGGCGGCGGCGGCGGCGGCGGCGGCAAGAAGACCCCAGCGGGTTCAGCGCACCTCGTTATCAAGGGTATGGAGTAGCAGGGCTGTCGTCCCCGGTGAATCCCAGCGCAGCCCCACCTCCCAGGCCGCGCCCTCTGACCCGGGCTGGCGCGCGCGCGCGTTTGTGCGGGATGGGGGAGAGGAGGTCGGTCCCCGCCTATTTCCCGGCGCCCGGATGCTTCCCACTAACAACCCGCTAACCCAACTCCTCTTTCTTCCTCGCTCTCCTTGGCCGCAGCCCGGGGCCGTTAGGCCCGCCTCCTGTCCCCTCCCCAAGCCCAGGATTCCCGGGCACCGAGCTTCTCTGGACAGCCTCTCGACCCACCAGCAACGCAAAGGGCACCGAACTTGGGAGTCGGGAAGGGTTCGCGCCCCCATGCAGTCGTTTAGGAGCTGTGTGACTTCGGGTCACTCTCTTTACCGCCTCTCCGACAGTCTGCACCTGGGTCATGCGAGGAGTGAATGAGATAGCACTTAACGAAAGCACCCTAAAACACTTGAAAGAATCGTACACGTGGGCAGATGTCCATTTGTTCTGTCTGCTTTGAGCCGGGAGAAGGGTACAAACTAGACTAACAGAACCGGCTTTAGGTTTGATTCCCAAAGCTCACAACCACCCTGTTTCCTGCGGGAAGGTCTTGCCAGTTAAGATACTGCACTTTCTCATCGCCGTCCTCCCTTAACCCTGTGGTTACCTGTCAGTCACCTATCTTTCAGTGTGGAAGGCCTTATGCAATTCCAGAGTCTTTCAGCACCATCCAAGGAATGGTACCTTCTTCGGTTGCTGCCTGATTCATTTAACCCGTAGGTTTGTAGGCAGCCCCAGCACAGCTGCCTGTTGCTGTTTTTAGACTTTGTTTCAGATTGTCTCTTAAGTCTAATTAGGAGTGTGGGAGTGTTGCATGGGTATTAAGACTAAATTAGAATAATTTATATGTGCGGTCTTAGTGAAGTACTAGTTTAAATTTTTTTAACTGGGGTAAAATTAACGTAACAAAATTTGTCTTCACTTCTAAAGTGTACAGTTCGTTAGTTTTAAGTACATTCACATTGTTGTGCAACCATCATCACCATCTATGCACACTCTTTTCACCTTGCAAAACTTAAACTTTATATATATTAAGCAATTCTCCATTCCCTCCTCTACCGAGCCCCTGACAATCACCATTCTTTTTTGTGTGTCTATTAATTTGGCTACTCTCGGTACTTCACTTAAGTGGACTCATAGTAGTTGTCCTTTTGTGACTGGTTTTTTAAATTTAGCTTAATATCCTCAGTGCGCATACATGTTGTGGCATGTGTTGGAATATTCTTAAAAAATATTCCTTTGCATGTATGTATCTTTTCAACTGCCATTGAACGTTTGGGTAAATTCTATCTTTTGGCTGTTGTGAATAATGCTTTCAGTTCTTTGGGTGTGTGTGTGTGTACAATGTGTGTGTGTGTGTGTGTGTGTACAATTCCCAAAATGAATTGTTGGATCATGTGGTAATTCCATTTTTAGATTTTTGAGGAATTGCCATACTGTTTTCCATACTGGCTGCACCATTTTACATTCTCACCAACAGTGCAGAAGGGTTCCAATTTCTCCACATCTCACCAGTGCTCGTTTTCTTTCTTTGGCAGTAGCCATCTTATTGAGTGTGAGATGGTGTCTCATTGTGGTTTTGATTTGCATTTCCTTAATAATTAGTGATGTTAAGCATCTTTTCATGTGCTTATTGTCCATTTTATATCTTCTTTAGGGAAATGTCTGTTCAAATCCTCTGCTCATTTTTTAATCCAGTTGTGTTTTTTGTTGCTGTTGAGTTGTAGTTTTTTATGTATTCTGCATCTTCACCCCTTTTCCGAGACATGATTTGCAAATATTTTCTCCCATTCTGGGGGTTGCCTTATCACTCTGTTGATTGTGTCCTTTGATGCACAGAGTTTTGATTTTGATACAGTACTTTTTAAAAAAAGATAATCTAGTGCTGTATTGTATACTTGAAATTTGCTAAGACAATGGATCATAAGTGTTCTCAGCACAAGGGAAAAAATGGTAACTGATGCGACGGATGCGTTAATTAGCTTAATTGTGGTAATCAGGTCACAATGTATATGTATATTAAATCATTGTGTTATATAATTTTAAATTTGAACAATTTTTATTTGTCAATTTATACCCCCAATAAAGCTGGTGCAAGTTGGGGCAGAGGGAAAAATTAAAAAATAGAAGTTAAGAGACAAGAAAAAAAAGATAATTCCAGGGGAGTTTTCAAGTTAATCTGAAATTGGGTCTAGAAGTTGACTCTAACTGAAATAGAGTCTAATTGAAAATATGTCTAGAACTTCCTTGGCTTCTTTTATGGGACCATTCACTCTTCATTCTGAAGACAATGATTTTTAGTCCATCTTATTTTAAGACTGTCAACTATAGACAGATATTTGTTGAATTTTATTGCTGGGCTCTGGTGAAAAGGAAACATTTAATAGATCATTTTAATACTTGTGCCCTGGATCGTTGAGGGTTTCTGCTACATAGGTGGGTGTCAGGAGGAGAGGATGGGAGACAGGGGAGGCTTCCTGGAGGATGGCAAGTCTTGTTTGAGTCTTGAAGAATGAAATGTTAGCAGTTGAGAAAAAAAGGGCAAGGGTATTTTGGACTTAGTTGGAAACAGCATGAGCAAAGGCACAGAGGCCTGAGCCAGCATGACAAGTGAGTTTAGGAAACTACTACAGTGTGACTAAGAGAAGTGAGTCTGTTGGAAAACAGACAATAGAGGACTTGCCTTTTCAAGGAGATTGGACTTATTCTTGAATGGCAGTGTTAAGTACAAGAGCCACGTGGTTGGATTTGTATTTTATTTTACTTTTTTCCTTTTTGTCTTTTATCGTGTCCGGCAACGGATCGCAACCCTCAGTGTCGTGCCCGTACCAGACTGGGACCGGCAACGGGATTGCAACCCTCAGTGTTGCTCCCACACCTCGCTCAGCCAGTGAGCGGGAACCGGTCTGTATGTGGGATCTGAACCCTCGGCGGGAGCACCACCGCACTCCCAAGCGGCGCACTGTAGCAGTGCGCCACCAGGCCGGCCCCTGGATTTGTATTTTAAATAGAGCACTTAGGCAGATAGTCATACTCATGGTTCAGGGACTTGGTATTTGTGAATTCGCTTTCTAGCTAAAATGATTTTGTAACCCCCAAATCAGTATGGGTGGTGCTTTCATGGTCATTTGCATATGTGCAGAGCAAAGCAATGTTGAGATCACCTGACTCCCACATTCCAGCTGGGGTTAAACAAGGTGACACTCTCTTTGTCTCAGCTCTCATATTGTAAACAAGTGTCCTTTTTGATTTCTATTTAGGGCAATGTTTTTGACATTTTTGTTGGTGATTTTTCTGTTTAAAGTGGCCCTCAGGCATATGGTGCTGTACTATGTAGTGTTTCTAAGTGCAGAAGACTTCCAAGTGCCTTATGGAGAAAATACTTGTGTTAGGTAAGCTTTGTGCAAGCTTGAGTTATAGTGCGATTGGCTTTGAGTTCAATATTAGTGAATCAACAGTCCAGAAAAAGAAAGGAAATTCACTGATCTGTATGTAAGGCTAAAGTAACCTGCTAAAGTAACATTTACAGTGTGTGATGAAGCTATGAAAAAGATGGAAAAGTGGCAGTTTGAGGATTCATGATATGACAGCCGATTTTTAAAAAGTGTAGCAGACAGCATTGTTGTGAGGCTTAAAGCCGAAGAAATTTATGATTGTTATTACCCAGGGTCAAGAAAACGTTAAACCCTTCTCAGCCAGTGCTGGCTGGCGTGAAAAAAAATAAAATTTGCAGGCAAGGCAGGTTCTACATATTGGGAGTCTGTGGAAGAATTTTAGAAATACCTGCTTAGTTTTATACAGGAAAAGGGTTATGTGGAAAAGCAGGTTCTCAATACTGATGAGACCGGTGTGTTTTACAAGATGTGACACAAATGGCTTTTCAGTTGGCAAAAACGTGTGTGGCTGGAGGCTTGTAGGAACTTAATACTGTCTTTTACTCTATCTTTACTGTCTTAATACTCTATCTTTTGTGTGAAGCGGTATTTGTCCCAGTTTAGGTTATGAACTTCTGGAGAATAAAAGATTATTTCTTAGTTATCTTGTATGAAGGTACTTTAAAAAGTTTGTGGAAAAAATAGAATTAAAAGATAATTTGACTCTTTCCGAGAACTTCTTGAAGTACCCTTGTATATCAAACAATGAAAGCATGCTTTGCGTGTGTAGTAGGGCTAGAGAAGGACTTATATGAAAATCTGTACCTTACATTTAAGTTAGGGGAATTTACATGTAACCCTGAGACTTCTACAAATTTTGAATTATTATAGTGTACTTATTTTGTTGTTATGGTGTTATAATGAAACTAGTTAGTGGCTTAATTTCTATGGTAATGGGTATTTGATAATCTTTTTTCCTCCATATTTTTACTATCTTAAATTTTGGAGCACAGTTGGTGTTTTAGAAGTGATCATTATCCATTTCTAAACAGAATTGGATTCTCTCTCCAAAGCCTAAGTAAATTCCCATTATATCAGGCCACAGATGCAGATTTCCCCAAATCAGCAAACGTTATCTGCTTCTCAGCCATGTAGAAAAATGCTTGTTACCCCATATATCCTCTGTGTATAATATGAATAATTTGGTCTCTGAGATACTCACTGGAGGAGAAAGGTAATTTCAGGACAATGTGGTAAGCAGTATGATAAAAGTATATGCCTGGGTACTCCATGAAAGCTGGGAGGAAGGTGGATGGAATGAATGTTAATTTCAAGGAACAGTGAGTCTGAGTGGTTTTGAAGGAATAGTAGGGATTAGGTAAAGTGGAGTAGTTGGGGACGCAGCTACAGTAGTGGCAACAGTATGACCGAACCATGGCAAGGATGCACAGGGTAGCATGGTGTGTTTGGAAAACTGCAGGTTGTTCATAATTGCTGATGTGGGGAGATGAGGCTTGAATCAGATCACAGAGGACCTTAGGTGGGCTTCCAGGAAGCTTGGACTTTGTCCTCTTGGCCAGTTGTTGTGCTTCAGAGACATTTGTGTTCATTGAGATGTGAATAGGTATTCTTTGCAAAGTTGGTTCTCTGATCAAATAAGGCCCTTAAACTCCTGCATACTCTACCCTTCACTTGAGCATTCATAACCCATATTTGCATACTACAGGCTCCCAGAAGATGTGAGCTGAAGAAACCTAACTTGATTTTATCTAATGTCTCCCAAACTTAACTAAGCATAGAACTTTCAGGGCCGGCCTGGTGGCACACTGGAGAGTGCGCCGCTTGGGAGCGCGGCGGCGCTCCCGCCAAGGGTTCGGATCCCATGTGGTGACCGGTTCCCGCTCACTGGCTGAGCGCCGCGTGGGCGCAACACCGAGGGTTGTGATCCCGTTGCCGGTCCCCGGTACGGGCGCGACACCTAGGGTTGCAATCCCGTTACCGGTCAGTAAAAAAGACAAAAAGGAAAAAAAAAAAAAGAACTTTCTTTTTTTTGGTGAACTCCTATTATCTTCTTATAGAAATGTCTGGGTAATGAATTGGTGAAGAATTTAAGCAAGAATATTAGGGTACTTCAGAAAGTTTGTGGAAAAATGGAATTAAAAGATAATACAAATCTTTCCATGAACTTTTTGAAATATGCTCATAATGCTTTTATTTATATTTTTTCTACTTAGCATACTTCACAAGACGTAACCTAATAAATTCACTAGAGAATTGAAATTGCCCCATAGCATGTCTGCAAAAATCAAAATTTGAGAACAGAGTACAAAGGAATGAACATGAATGATACATATTCTTATTTGATTTGATTATTAGATTTGATTTCTCCAAGAATTTTAAGGTTTACGTCTTAAACTACGTAATTGTTACTGAGAAGAATGAATAGACTGACTCACCAAAAACAATTAAAATTAGGAAGTTTTTTAATTATAACTTTTTCAAACCTATCAAAAAGTAAAGAGACTTATAATGAACATTCACCACCCATCTTAATAAATAAATCATGACAAGCCCCACTGTGTACCATGCTGTAATTGCATTCGCTGCCTCCCCCAACCCTAACGGTAACCCCTACTGTATCCTGAATTTGGTGTTTATCATTCTCATGCATTTCCTTACAGTTTTATTGCTTCTCTATGTGTCCCAAAAGGAAGCATCATTTTGCGTATTTTTAAGGTTTATGTAAATGGCATTAATCCTTCTGAAATTTGCCTTTTCAACATTATATTTGTAGGATTTATCTATGTTGGCATGCGTAACTCTGGTGTATTCATTTTTACTCACTGGTTTATAGTATTCCACTCTATGAGTATGTTTAGAGTGTTTCCTTTTGACATTATATGCATGCTGTAGGAAGCATTTAAAAATGCCTTATTCATTTATGTAAGAGGTTTTTTTAGATTACATACCTAGGCATGAAATTGCTAGGAATACATGTCTTCAACTTTAATATTGCCCAGTTGCTCTCAAAAGAAGTTATACCAATTTAACACACTAGCATGGATGAGATTTCCTTTTAATCCTTAATCTAAACTGGATTTTAACCTTCATCTATTCATGGGGAAAGGGAAGAGTTATGCCACTTAGTATGGATTAACCCTGGATTTCATTTTATCTTTATAGATCTTGGAGAAATTCATTCAAGGCTTTTGGATCACAGACCATTTATTCAAGGTGAAACTCGTTATTTTGTAAAAGAGTTTGAAGTGAGTATTTAAAATTTATTTTATAAAAATACTGCTGTAATTGTTAGTGTGTAAGATATAGAAGGGAAATTCCCTAGTTTTAAAGTCTGATTTGAGTTCATGGGTTCAAAAAATGTATAAAGTTGTGAAGAGGTAAAAATGCTTGTTTTTTAATGGTGCCTACTCTGGGGTATATAATGTCTGTCGATATCAGTATTTTTATCTATAAAATGAGATATAGTGAAAAAGAGATTTTAGAGATTGATGGGCCTGAGTTTTCCAGACCTATATTCTATGTTTTTTTCTCAGTTGGGGCATCAGTACCCACTCAAGCACTCAAGTTCAAACTTAAGAAGCATCCTTGGCTGTTCCCGCCTCTTTAGGGCTCACATTTAGTGACCAGCTCTTCTAGATGTTATGTTATAAATTTCCATTCCTTCTCAGTGGTGTGCCTGCTTTATCAACCAAGTCAAATCCAGTTTTCACCCTGCTGCCAGAGTGATCTAACATTCTTTCACTTCCTAAAACCCTCTGATAATATTTGTCATGTACAGGATAAAGTCTAGGCATTTCTCTGTGACCTGGCCCCTGCCTTTCTAGCTCCACCACCCACCACTTCATTTTGCATGCTATGTTCCAGCCTTAGTGATGCACCAACATGCCATCCTGTTTCATATTACTGCAGTTTCATATTACTATAGTTTTTCACATGCATAGTTGGTTCACTGTGTATTAAACAGTAACTTCCCAAGATACTGTTGTGTAGATGGTAAATGGTGTTACACAAACAATTTTGTGATTCTGTATAAGTTAGAGTTCTATTTTTAAATGAGACTCTGACCAAGCAGGGTGTCAAACCTGCCAGAAGGAGAGAACCTTTTAATAAACCCTTAAAACTACAGAAAGCTGGTAATACAGAGCACTCAAGGTAGAGGGACAGATCTGTAGCATTAGACAACCATTTCTGGTTTCAGCAGACTCTCTGACACAAAACCTGCATAATAGTGACTTCCCAGGGCTGTTGTGAAGATTAAAGACCTGTATGCAAGTGTGTGTCTTAGAATATTGTCTGGTACGTAGGAACAACTGTTAGCTATTGTCATCATCATCATCATTATTTCTAGTGTATAAGAATAATGTAGGACACAGAAAATTATCCATTTCCCTTATGCTATGCAAAAATTGTTACCAGTTCCTGAGAGAATAAAGCAGAAATTTCTATACAAACTTGCTATGAGTCCTTTATAGTGTATTGTATAAATACTTTTAAAATTTGTATTGAATGTTCCATATATAGAGTGTGGATATAATTATCCTTAAATGTAGGAATTATATTTGATTCTTCTTTTTCCTTCACTTCAACAACCAGACTATCAGCAAGCCTCAAAAACGTATCTTAAATCTTTGTACTTATCCCTTTTGCCACTACCCCCACCCTAATCTAGCCCACGTGGACACCTGCAGTAGGCTCCTACCTGATCTCCCTGCTTTCAGTCTTATCTCTGAAATAATTTTTCCCATACAGTAGCCAAATGATCTATAAACCTGAATATACCACACCTTTGCTTAACCCTCTCTCCATGGCTTCTCTTCATGTTTGCAGTACAGGTCAGTACCTTAGCTATGCTTAAAAGTCCTGGATGATCTCTGACTCCTACTTGTCTTCCAGATTTTATTGCACTCAATTCTTCACATACTGCACTTCAGCCACATTTTCTTTCTTTTCTTCAGTACATTTACAATCCAGTAATCATGGTTATTCCTGTAGCAGCAATTCCATCTGCCTAAAAGCCTCCTTCACCCCATTTTTTGTATGGCCCTCTTTTTTGTTTAGATTACAGGTTAAGTATTACCTGTATTCTTTAATCCAAAGCAGTCACCAAGGTACTCTATCATGTCTCCCTAATTTACTTCTTTATATAGCACTATATTTGTTTTCTAATGCTATTTAACAAATTACCACAGCTTAAAACAACACCCGTTTGTTAGCTCAGATTTCTCTGGGTCAGAACTCTGGGCACAGCATGGCTGCGATCTCAGCTCTGGGTTTCATAAGGCTAAAAGCAAGGTGTTGAGCAGGCTACATTCTCATTTGGGGCTTGGGGTTCTCTTCCTAACTCATGTGCTTGTGGCAAAACTCAGTTCTCTGCAGTGGGAGCCACTCTCGTCTCCTAGAGTTCACTCACATTACTTGCCACATGGCCCTTCCGTCTTCAAAGCCAGAAATGGAGAGTCTTCTTCACGTGGAATTCTGCTTGTGCTTCAGCTCTCTCTTGCCCAGAAGAGACCTTGCCCTTGTTAGAGACTCACCTGATAAGTCAGACCCAGCAAGGATTATCTCTCTTTCTTAAAGTTACCTGATTTGGGACCTTTAATTACATCTGCAGAATCCCTTCACAGCAGCATCTAGATTAGCACTTGATTGAATTAACTGGGAGAAGGTATGTGTGTGCACTGGGAGTGGGGCTCATGGGGCCATTTAAAATTCTGTCCACTGCAAGCACTTACAACTACCTATTGTTTTTCTTGTTATTTACTAGTTTATTGCCTCTCTTCCTTCATTAGAATTCAGGTACCATGAGAGTAGGGACACATTTCTTACTCTCTATTGTATTTAAAGTGCCTGAAACAGTGTCTGATACATTATAGGTGTTTAGTATGATTCAGAAGAACAAGTAGCAGAGCTTGTATTAAAACTTGGGTTTTTTTGACATGCAGTGCCCTTTATGTAAGTCATGTTTTTTTGTGAGTCTGCTTAACTTAAATACTGAATGGTTTTTATTAAAGTTTATAAATGAACCTCAAAATCTATGTTAAAAGAAACATAGAGTTTTAGAATTAGGATGGATTCTCTAATCCATCCACCTCATTTCATAGAAACTGAGCCCAGAGATGGAAAGCAATAAGTGAAAAGTCATACAGCTAATTAATGGCTGAGTTATCCCTGGAATACGAGTGTCATTTTTATATTGGTATCTTTTAAATAATGTAGATGGTTTCCATGGAAGGGCTATACAAGTAAAAATGGGTCTTGAATGGAAGATGAAGGAAGAATTACTTGTATGCTTTTTGAATGTTACGATCGCTTCCTGTTTAAGCCAACACTTCTTTTAACTCTACAGAGTTTTGAGTTTTTATGAGGATTAAATGATATATCATTTTTAAATCCCTGGTATATTGGTGTTAGACACATGTTGATTATTGTCATTGATAAGAGAAAGGTGGTAGCAAGTATAACCAAATAAAAATGTATTAATTCAGAATTTACAATAACTTGAATGTTTGGGTTTAATTTTTAATATCTTTAGGGAAAAGAGGGATTAGCTAAGCAAATGGCATAAGCATTATCTTAGGAAAATATTTACTAAAGAATAAAATTTTCACACTAGGGATGGATAGATACAAGCTTATTATATAGTCAAACAAACTGTTAGGAGCACTTATTTTATGTGAGGCATAATGTGAGGACCTAGTAATATATTGGAGAATAAGAGAGACACAGACCCACCTGTCATGAAGCACGGCGTTCTCATATTGCCTTGAAAAATGTTCTCTGAAGGACTCAAACATATTTTGTCAGCTGAATTTGAGTTGGTTTTGTTGAAAAGTATTTGATCTAGTTTTTCACACAATGACCTTCCGACTTGGTCTTCCCAGGGGCTCAGTGTAGCACAGAAACTCTCCTAAACGTCAGACTCAGCTGCCTTTTCTCTATATTATGCTAATATTTCCTCTCAAATTAGAAGGAAAAACCTGAAAGTATTTTAGAGACTTTAGATTTGAATATATTTCTGCATTATTTACAATTCTTTTCTGTCTTGGCCCAAACAATAATATCCTGTATTTAATAAAAGTGGCCTTTGCCCAGAGTGTCATCGTTGGTCAGGGAGAAGTGGTGAAGCCAAGCCATCTGTACCCCCTGAAGTTTCATCTTTTCTATACTATTTAAATGTAGTTTACTTTAAGAAAACTGGCTAGCATTTAAAACTAAAGTTGTTTATATATTTAAAAGATTTTAGGTTTATGGCAACAATTATCTATTTTTATATATAAAATTTTATTTGTAAAAGAAGAGAGTGCCCACATGGTGGCAGCATTACTTAAATTATTAAGTACTGTTAGAATATTTTAAGCTTTCTTTTTTATTTTCTTACCATTTAAGTACTTTCTCCCACTTTATGCAAATTTTTTCCCCTTGATTCCAATGAACATTATGAACGGAGAGAGATTCAGAAGAGTCTGACTTCTCAGGTAGAGTACTTCCAGTGAGTATCAGGGTAGTAGTATCAGTGGGTAAAGTCATTGTCCTCTGTGCCATTATCTTACTAGCCATGATCTTTCTCATGTGGAGCAGAGAAGAGACTAATGTTAGTCAACAAGTTTATAGAGTGTACAGTCTTGTGCAAGTTGCTTATTTAGTTCTTAGCAAATTTCATTCATTTAATGCTTTATTGAATAATTGTTGAATACCTAGGTATATCAGAAAGGAACGTGTTTACTTATTTTTCTTTCACAATATCCAGAGTCCAGATTTAGATAGCCTAGAGCTGGTATAGTATCCCAACAGTGTCAGCTTTTCTTCCAACTTTACCTTCTATCTTTCTGGGGTGTTTCCTTTATCCTGTGCTTACAAGGTACCTTTTGGAGCTCCAGCCATTACATCTGTATTTCATGTAGCAAAAAGGAGGGCAGGTGGGCAGCAGCTAGCAATCTCTTACAGGTGCATTGCCACTCCAAGTAAAATCTGAGTGTTGATAGCAAGAAAGAAGAGAATGGATGCAAAAATATTTGTCACACCAGATGTATAAAAATAAATAAGAAACAACCCCTACCTCCAGAAAGTTTACAGTCTAGGGAGAAGGACATATAAAAAAAGTATGGTAACGGCATGATTATAGTGATAAAATAAGCACAAAGTACTTGAGAGCTCAGAGGAGGAAACAACTCCAGAAACAACCCCCAGCAGGAGTCTGAAGAAAATTGTCATAAAAGTGGTGATGGTTGAGCTGAGAAAGAAAAATAGATATTAGGAAAAATAGAGGAAATGGTTAAAATTAGAGTCAAAAGAAAAGTGTTCACTAAGTGCAGTAACTGTAGGAGTTAGGAGTGATTGTGTTAATGAGTTCAAATACGGGTTAAATTGATCTAGAGAAAATTCCTTAAAAGGTAACTAGCACAAACTAGAATTTCACTTGACAGCTCTCATTTTTAGTTAGAGAAACTTGTCAGATTATTAAATATCAGTTTAAAGCATCATGTTATTAGCGCATGTAATGTAGCATGTAATAAATATATGATTCGTAGTGTGATAGAAAATTTTAAATTATATCAGTCTTTCCCTTTCTCTCTAATACTCATAAATTACATCTTTAGTGTAAATATTATAGTAACTGGAGTGATATTATTAATAATTGCTAACATTTTTAGTGGCAGGCACTGTTCTGAGCACATCACATGAACACTGTCCTTAAATTCAACTCAAGAGAAATTAACTATATATAATTTTATGGAGTGTTACACATCAGAAAACAAGCTTCTTGAGTGCTGAGCTTTGTTCTGATAATTTTCACCCCACAGAATATATATATATATATATGTATATACACAAACAGATGTTAGTTATGTTCTTTCATTTTGTGATAGGTGTCAGCAGTACTCCTCAGACAAAGATATCAGCATAAAAACATGCATAAATCAGATGGTAAGTTTAAGGGAGGAGACTACTTCTAATATTCTATCTTGTATAACACTATCACAGGGTCTATTTTTTGTTTAAATAAGTTATTGTTAGTGGGCTGTTAGAGAGGTGTGGCTACTAATTCATTTACTGCAGTGTGTGACTACCAGTTTGCCTGCTGCAGTAAATAACCCTTCAAATAACTGGTTCTTCACTTAAATATGTCATGGACTCCTTTGAGAATTCCACACACACACACACACCCCCCCCCGCACTCCTGGAAAATGCATACAGGATATATGTATTCAATTTGACTACAATTTTAAAGGGATCCTGGAACCCTAAAGCTCATCCATGGACTCCAGAATAAGAACCTTTCCTCTGAGTGCAGCTGCAGAGCTCTCGTCTCTGTTCTTAGTGTTTGAATTGAGAGACCATTCTTTTGCATGTTAATAAAGAAGTTAGTCTACTGTAAGGAATGCAGTATTTTTCCCTACAGTTGATTTTTCCAAATTCCAATGCCATCTGGAGAAGATGGCAGCAGCAGTGGCATAGTTTTTTGTTTTGTTTTTTTCCTTTCAAATCTGTCTATAAAAACAGAGCAAGTAGGATATCAAAACCAAGCAATATCTATAATAAAACCAGGTGACAAGGTATCACCAAAATACCAACTGGCCAAATCACCAACGGCTAAAAGGCTTCTGTGGTATCAGAAACTTCCAGAGGAAGTGGAGGGAAGGCAGAGGTTCTTATGAGGGCCTTGAGTACAAGAAAACCTCAAAATTCCCATCAGGTATACTTGGAAAGCTTGATGGGCCATTCGGAGAATAGCTGCAGAAACTGAGAGGGGACTTTGGAGGCTCCAACTTACCAGTGAGTGCCAGGGCTCCACAGGAAAGTTTTATGGTGCTGAAGCAGTCTGGAGGTTTGAAACTCACAAACCAAAACACCCTTTCAGGATGAGGCCCTGCACTGTGGAGAAACTGTAGGAAATTGAGTACTTTATGAAACAGCAAAAAAGGGAGTTCTATAATTTTGAGTTTAGAAAGGCTATCCTGACCACCTCTCCCTTGTAAAAAATAGAGGAAAATTAATTTCACTTAAAATTAAGCCAGGGTCAAATCCCATATAAATGTATTAGAAGATAAAGAGCAGAATAATGTCCCTCAAGAAAATAAAGTAAGAAAGATATGACCACAAAAAAAGATAAAAATCATAACCTAGTATTTTAAAATGAGATTAGGGAGCATAAGAAAATCACACTAGGGGCCGGCCCGGTGGCGCACTGGATAAGTGCGCCGCTTGGGAAGCGCGGCGGCGCTCCCGCCCGAGGGTTCAGATCCCACATACAGACCGGTTCCCGCTCACTGGCTGAGCGAGGCGCGGGGGCAACACCGAGGGTTGCG
>NW_007732020.1:63064-92066 GCF_000696425.1 Galeopterus variegatus
GGGAAGCGCGGCGGCGCTCCCGCCCGAGGGTTCAGATCCCACATACAGACCGGCTCCCGCTCACTGGCTGAGCGAGGCGCGGGGGCAACACCGAGGGTTGCGATCCCGTTGCCGGTCCCCGGTCCGGTACGGGGGCAACACTGAGGGTTGCGATCCGTTGCCGGACACAGAAAAAGACAAAAGACAAAAAAAAAAAAAAAAGAAAATCACACTAGGTTAGAGTGCAGTGCTGTAACACCAAGGTCGTGGGTTCAGATCCTCGCACCAGCCAGCCACAAGAAAAAAAACAAAAATACAGAAGCAAGGAAAGAATGATATAAGTAAAAATCAGAAAAAATCAGAAATGATTGGATAAAATAAAAATAGAAAAAATAAAAGGTAAAGTGAGAGAATTCAGGAAAAAGAAATGTTAAAAATTATTTCAGAAGTGAAAACTAAACTAGAACTAAAATAAACTAAACTAAACTACAAGAGTAAACGAACAAAATGGATAGTCCTCAAGTGAAAACTGAAAATAGAAAGGTTTAAAATTGAAAAGACTTGGCTAAAGAGATAAAAAAGATTCAAGAGATAGGAGTGATTATTGATAAGTATCGATGATCCAATATATGTGTGATGATGAGCCCCCAGAGAAGAAAACCAAAATTCAAAAAGATTTTACTGAAATAAACGTACTATTGAAATTATATTGGACACACTACTTTTAAGGAAAATTAACCCAGAACAACCAACACTGAGACATTTTCCAATAAATCTATTGAACTTTATAGAAAAAGAATCCTTTTGGCACCCAGGCAAAATGAATAAGTCCATTATAAAGGGAGGAAAAGCCAATGTTAACAGATTTATCTGTCTTATGCTGAAAGATAAAGTAACAGCCAGGGATTTTATATCTAGCCAAACTGACCCTCAGGTATAGGAACCATAGACTCACTATTAGGGTCGTGCATGGACTCTCGGAATATTGTTCAAATGAGCCTTTCCTGAGGAATGGAATATAGAACAGAATGAGCTTCAGATAACCAAAATGATTGGAGAGGCTTCCTAACAGCAGTTGGTAAGCATTCAGTATATACTTATAAAACTAACAGTGGGTTATAAGAGAGGCAGTGTGTCATGCAGAGACTCTGTGTTGTGACAGTGCAGATATAGTACAGCTATCAGAAAATGGAAGGAAATGGGGAGGGTGTATGAAAGGTAGGATGTCTGCACTGGTTGCCTTATAAATATTAACCAGGAGTAAAATTGAATCCTAAGGGATAGGGTAAAGCTAGAAAATATTATCACCTAATATTAATATTGTTTATAGTTGGGAAGCAGTAGACAATAGCTAAAAAAATTGAAGGTATTATATACAAGGGTATTATATAAAGTTTTGGTATAAACATAACCATGAGAACAAAAATGCCAAGTTTTCTAAATACTGAAAGATATATCAAAAAGAGAACAAATAGACCATATGACCACATAGAGAAAGATTATGTACATTGTGTGTGTGTGTGTGTGTTTATGAATTTGACTTATGAAGTGAAATAAGAATCATGTTTCTGTGTAAGAAGGAAGTAATTAAAATATTATATATGTACTCTTACACATATATGTGTGACAGAGTTTGGATGTGTTGTCTCCACCAAAACTCATGTGGAAATGTGATCCCCAATGTGGCAGTGTTGGGAGCTGTTTGAGTCATGGGGGCGGATCCCTCATGAATGGATTAATGCTCTCCCTGGAGGAGGAGGCGCAGTGAGTAAGTTCTCACTCTATTAGTTCCCACGAGAGCTGGTTGTTTAAAAAGATCCTGGCACCTCCCCTCGCTCTCTCTTGCTGCCTCTCACCCTGTGATCTGCTTGTACCTGATGGCTGCCTACTGCTTTCTGCCATGAGTAGATGCAGCCTGAGGCCCAGGCCAGATGCAGCTGTCCCAGAATTGTAAGGCAAATAAACCTCTGTTGTTTATAAATTACCCAGTTTCAGGTATGTATTCTGTTACAGCAACACAAAAACGGACTAATACAATGTGTATATACAATATTATATATATATATATATATATAATATTATATATATATATATGTTTACAAATGTGTATGTATATATGCACATACATATGTATGTGGACGTATATCCTTATACTTAAAACAGTGGTTGGATAAACTTTTTAAAATAGTTGCCTAAAGAGAGTGTTGGAGGGAATAGGGTAGAAAGGATAGAGACAGAAGCTAGACTTCTGTGAATATATTTTATTATGCAGATGTAGTTTGGGACTCATGTAAATATTTTACATAATTTAAAAGAAAATTTGACTTTAAAGAGCAATCCATAAAAGTCAAGTAAAATGTAAAGAAGCAAACCTGTGTTTCTAGGTGGTGACATTGCTACTCAAAGTGAAATTGTTCCAAAACTTTAGAACAAAGTGATTTGACTCTACATTCCTAATGGAATATACTTCCAAAACAAAAGCTTAAAAAAAAAAAAGCACCTTAAACTGTTTTTAGTAATCATTTTGTTGATGCTAGCATTGGTGTTATTTGATTGAATCAGTAATAAAGCAAATAAGTAATTATGTCGGCGTTTTCAGAACTGGAAGGAACAGATAAGGCAGAGGAAGTAATTAAAAATTATGTAGTTCTGAATTTGTCTATCAGTATGAATTCAAGATGTATCTTTCCTTTTTAAAAAAATACTTATTTCCTAGCCTTGTCCCCTGAAAGTTTAGAAATAATGACCTCTCCAGTAGCAGTGAGCAATCCTAGTGCTGTGTATAAATTCCATTTCTAAATTCCAAAGGTGGTTGGAGACATGCTGATTCCAAGTCCAGAGCAGGAGATGGACAGGATGAGTCTGGAGCATCAGGTCATACCAGAAAGCAAAGAAGCTACTAAAGAATACTAGAGTTTTGTCTGAAGCTTTCCAGAGCCGACTTGAATCGGCTACCAATGGACAAAGCTAGGACAGTCTGAGTACCAATGAGATATACTGTAATGGACTGAAAATTTTAAAATATGTTTAAATCTGTGAGTCATAGGGTTGTGTACAAACAAAAACTTTCTTATCACCTTTAGGGAATACTGGGGAACCAACTCATTATTTTTAAAACTGGTAAGAGGAAATACAAGTGTTTTATTTTGCCTTTCATGTTTGAACATTCCTCAGAATAAGCAAATAGTTGATGAGAGGCAGTTTCTCTTCATAGAGGTCTTCCTGCTAATAAATGAAGAGGATATGCTGCCAGCAGCCTGTTGAGAGTACACAGCTCATCTCAGAAACATTCTTGCAAACAAAAAAAAAAAACGCTGAATCTGATCAAGGCTTTAGTTCTAACTACTAATTTGCAGGAAAGAGAAGAGACAAAGGAGTATGTTAAATTACACCACAGGGATTCATTTAGCAAAAAACAGACTGGGAAACTGTGCAGAACAAATGACTCACTTTTTTTTTTCCAACATATTACAAGGAGAAAAGGGATAGAGGGGAAATCTGTCTCTTACAAAGGACTTAAGAAATGTATTAACTAATTGCAGTGTATGAATGAATCTTTTTGGCTCAAACAAACTGGAGGATAAAAAGGAACATTTACAGAACATTTGAGGAACTGTGTGCACTACCTTGATATTTAATGATATTAAAGAATTATTGTTGACTTTGCATGTATGTGAGAGAAAGAAAAGTGGTCTTATTATATCTTTTTTTAATGAGGAGTCTTTGTCTTTTAAAGATATATGTTGAGATATTTCAGTTTGAATGATGCACTATGTAGGATTTGCTTCAAAATAATCCAGGGGGATGTATGGAGTGTTATAGAGGGAACAAAATCAGTCATGAGTTGAGAATTGTTGAAGCTGGTGATGAGTACCTAAGGATATGTTATTACTCTCAATTTTTGTATAAGTTTTTAATTTTTTTATTATGCAAAAATTAGAAAAAGTAAGAAACTGGCCACAGCTGCTCCATAAGAATGGCTCAAAACAAAACAAATATTGCAGTAACATAACTAATATATTATTTTCTTACAATCAAGTTTACTACCCTTATTTTTTTTAGTAAGTTTTTAGTTTTGTGTTAATTTTAGATTTGCAGAAAAAATTGGAAAGACAGTACAGAGAGTTGCCATAAACCCCTCCCCAATCTCTCATTATTAACGTCTTATATTACCATGCTGCATTTGTAAAAACTAAGAAACCGACACTGGTACATTACTGTTAATGAAACACCAGACTATTTGAATTTCACCAGTTTTTCCATTACAGTCCTCTTTCTGTTCTGGGAACAAATCCAGGGTAACACATTACATTTAATTATCATGTCTCTCTAGTCTTTGGTCTGTGACAGTTTCTCAGTCTTTTTTTTTTTCATGACCTTGAGTACTGGCCAGGTATCCTGTAGAATGTCCCCCAAACTGGGTTTGTTGATGTTTTTCTCATGATTAGACTTTGGTTATGGGTTTGGGAGAAGAATACCATAGAGTGCCTTTCTTGTCACATTACATCAGGGCACATGCTATCAACATGATTTCACTGATGACATGAACCTTTATTGATTGGTTGAGATAGCATTCGCTAGTTTTCTCCAGTATAAAGTTAATATTTTCCCCTTTCTCTATTCTATTCTTTGGATGCAAGTCACTAAGCCCACCCTCCAGTTGGGTGTGGTGGGTGGTTAAGCTCTACTTGCTGGATCGGGATGTGTTGGCAGGTTCCCAAGACCACCCCAGGTTCACTGATTCACTAGAAGAGCTCACAGGACTCAGCATATGGTCATACTAATAGCTAAGCTTTATAATGGCAAAAGGATACAGAGTAAGATCAGCAGAAGGTGCTTGGGAAGAAGTCTGGAGGAAGCCAGGTGAAAGCTTCCAAGGGTCCTCTCCCAGTTAAGCACAGAATGTGCTTAATTCCCCCAGCGACAAGTTATGACAGCACGTGTAAAGCGTAATCTACCAGGGAAGCTTGCCAGATCCTAGGAGGCCAGGGTTTTTATTAGGGGCTGGGCAAGCAGGCATCCTCTGCCTAGCATGTACTAAAACTCCAGACTTCCAAAAGGAAGGAGATGTTCAGCATTAACCACAGTGTTGGTGCAGTTTAGGCACAGTGAACCACTTTTATGATTTACAGATCGTTTTATATCAGTGTAGGGAACTGTTTACTGGTCAAATTTCTCGCCCCTCATCCTGGACCAACTTTGTAAGCAGGACTTTCTGAGAATAGCAGTTTCATTCCTTCAATGTTAGTTCTTTTCTGTATAGGGAAGTGTCAACATATCATTACTTTTACCACCTATTTTTATTTTGAAAAGAAAAAAATCAGATAAAATACAGTGCGTAATATTAGAAGTTATATGATGTAAGAGTGACAAAATGAAATTTTAAGATCAGATCAAAGGTGTCATTTCTTCCTAATGAAATATATAGCAATCTAGACCTTTTTTACTGTTCTTTTAGTGTTTCTCTTAAAAATATTACTCATATTGCAACTTTTAGGAGCATTTCATAATTTTTAAAAATGCCTCTAGGTTGTGACCTCATTTATTGCCAAATAGTTAGAAGACTGTATAAATTTTAGTAATAACTAATAACATAACAACCAAAACCTGGGTGGAAATCCAAGAAAGTAATTACTAAGATTTAAGACATAGTATGTGCTAGTCATTTACTTTCTTTTAATAGGAAAAACGTGGTCTTCGAGAAATGCGAGTTCTTGAAAACTTGAAGAATGTGATCCATGAAACAAATGAACATACTCTTCCCAAATGTAGAGAAACAATGCAGGACTACTTAAACCAAGTTCTCCAGAGATGTAAGACAGTGATTTTTTTATATTGCCTTTTATTTCAAATGAATGCTATGCCAAAATGTATTTTCTTGAGTATTATGGTGGAAAATGGAGAGAGAGAATGCTTAACCGGGACATGTGAGATGGAAGCCCAGTCACAGAGAAAGTGGTTGTCTGTGGTTAATGTTTTGCCATTGAAGTTAAGAGCGTTAATCTCCAAAGTGAGTTATGTGCATCTGTGGTCCAGTATGTGAGAAAATTGAAACTTTTTTTACCTTTTAAAAAATTTATAAGAAAAAGTTTGATAACCAGGAATTAGGAAGATGTGAAAAGCTTTTTTTCCAATAGGATACTAGAGGTTTTAGCATTTTTCAAAAAGTAATCCTTTCATAAATGTTTGTATTTTATCACTTTTTTTTCATTAAGCAAAATATTTTAATGTGGAGAAATATTTGATGAAAAAGAATATTTTCTTTAATATCAAACCATAACATAAAATAAAAGTTTTATTAGTAATTGATTTTAAAATTAGTGATATATCAGATACTCAGGCTTCTCTTCAGGTCTGTGTTGACAACACTAAGCTTGTCTAAGGAGGGATAATGCTGGTAAATAATGATGGATTACTGAAGTGCAAAATGGAAAGATATCTTTGTGGGAAGAAAAAAAAGAAAACAAAACTGACCTGTAATAAAATGGCCTGTGAAAGAAAGCAGCAGAGAGACCTTGGTTAATAATTGAGTTAAACAAGTCTTTGTGTGCAAGTCCAAATTAATGGCCTTGGGTACTTTAATGCTAAAAGGAGGCTGGGAAGGATAAATCTCCCAAGATCACATTTGGTTGCTTTGGGTGGAACGGCAAAAGTCTCCAACTAACTTTAGGTTTCTGCATGTTACTACAAACATGCCCTTGTTTGTTGACACTGTCCAGTCCTAACCCATGACTAGCATTGTAGATTATATGGTAAAAGGAAAGCTCTAGTTATTACTAACAAGAATGCTTATGTACGCATTTGAGATGTGCTGGTAACTCTCCTTTTTCACACTTTGAATATATAAAAGTAAATTGTGTAAAACTCAGTAAAAACTATGAACAGCTATTTTGACTTGTTTCATTCTTGGTCTCAAGTTATTTCTAATATAAGGACTAGCTTCTTAAAAGTACAGCCTTCCTAGCAAAATAGAAAAGTATTACTGGTAATTTGGAGTCCAGAGTATAAATATTTTTTCTTGAATGGAAGAATTAAAACACACAAAATAAAGGTTCTAACGTCTTTGGGATACTTTGGATATTATTGTTAGCTTTAAGAACCAGACAATGGCTTTGGAGCTGTTTTCCTGCTAAAAGCAGGAAAAGCTTCTTCAGTAGGACACAAAATAAAGGTTCTAACGTCTTTGGGATACTTTGGATATTATTGTTAGCTTTAGGAACCAGACAATGGCTTTGGAGCTGTTTTCCTGCTAAAAGCAGGAAAAGCTTCTTCAGTAGGCTCCAACATGAGTATTTTCTTATACCTATTATGCTGAGCATCACAGGTGTGATGGAGATAATCATCTTCCTTTAAAGCTGATGTAGTTTAAAAAATGAGCCTGGGCCCAGCTGCTGTTCCTGGAGAATTTCATGTTTAAAAACTTGATGTTTTAAATCATCTTTTGAATTATTTTCACTACTAATTGATCAGGGAGTTGTGCAAAATCATGCAAGCAAGTTTATATATGGAATATATTTTGATCTAAATAGTGCATTACAAGACTAGTGATGAGCCGAGTTTCATTTTGTGCCTGTTAGTGCACAAAACCACAGAACTACATTTATCTCTTCATACTCATGTTGGAGACTGTGCTAGGCGTGCAGTCAGCTGTGCCTCTCGGAACTCTGTAGATGTGGCTTTTATGCCACATCTGACGTTGTGCACAAAACTGACAGACTGTGAAGCAGGAAGGTGGGGATATCTAGAATTGTCCGAGTGGAGACCTATTATCGAATACCCAGCTTGGAACTGTTTCTGCTTTTGGCTGCATAGTCACCTGCTTTGCAAAGTGTCCTGGGATTGAGTGAGTAGAGGCTTTAGAACTAAAACTCACCTGTGGTTCCTTAAAAACCACAAGAAGTAAATTAGAACACTATGAAGGTACATGCCATAAAGTAACTTGTCATCAAGATACAGCCTTTATGTTTTCCTGATCCTGAAGACACCAGTGGTGTCCGTGTTCTATTAATTATCTAACAGACTTGAAAATTTAACCAAATTTGATGTCAGGAGATCTTGCCTTAGTATCCTGGACCCAGTCCTTGAGTTTAGAGAGTAAGGAAGACAAACAGCCTCTAGGTTATTCCTCATTCGAATAAACTCACATGGCCGTCGTAAAAAAAATTCTCTCCCTCCCCATCTGTTTTTAAAAAATTCTCTCCCTCCCCATCTCATTATTTAAAAACAAGAGGATATGTGTTTTTTAAGTAATAAGAAAAAAGGAAATAAGAAAAAAATAAAGAAATTTTAAAAAGAAAAGAAAGCGATTAATCATAATAAATAACTACCTAAAAATAACCACTGCTTTTTAGCTTTGGTGAATATCATTCCAGACATCTTTGTGTATGTCCAAATAGAAAGATGGATGGAGGGATGATAGCTGGTTGAGTAGATGGGGGTGGGGGAGAAAGATATGAGAGGAAGAAAAGCATTTGATATGAATGGGATTATACAATTTTTTTTTCCTTTTTATTTTTGGTGGCTGGCCAGTTCAGGGATCTGAACCCTTAACCTTGGTGTTACAACACTGTGCTCTAACCAACTGAGCTAACCGGCCAGCCCTCTGTATCATACAATTTTAAAATTAAACTACTAATTTTTAATTTTATTTTAATTTGACAGAACAAAAATTTAAGTAAAATGGAAGGCAATACCTTAAAAGAAGTGTTTTTTACTATATAAGATAGTAGTTATTAAAAGTTCATTCTAAGATAAATATAGAAAAAATTAGATTTTGTAGTCATGTTGTTATTGTTTCTGTTTGTTAGTATTATGTTTCTGTTGTCAGTAACATTAATCAGTGCCTTGCCCTGAGAGATGGAGGGGTTAAGACTTTTATCCCCTTCTTGTCTCTCTTCCCCTGCCCTCTCACTTGTGAGTTTAACTTTGTCAGGGTTTACAATATTTGCTTTCTGTTCTTCAGTTACAGTTTTGCCGATTGTTTAATCTTAGACTACTCCTTTCTGTTTCCGATTTATTTATTACACCTGTAATGATATTATAGTTCTCAGTTTGTTTTCTTAGCTCTGCAATCTCATTTTTCATTTTATTCTGTATTTTATCAACACACATGATCTTTTATTAAACTCATACTGTTATTTTGTATTGCAAAGGACCTATGGAAATTTTGTTAGGTTTTCTTTCAGAATGGGTGTTTTGTCTGTCTTATCTGTCTCTCATATATTATGTTCCTTTCTTTCTTCCCCTTTCCCATCTGTTTGTCTATAAATTAAAGCATGTCAGAGTTCTAAGAGTTTTATCAGCTTATTTTCTTTTTGTAACTTTGGCTTTGAAGGGATAGTTTTGTTAGGGTGGGATTAGTTTTTTACCAGAATCTGTTCCTATTCTTGGCCACCACTTTTCAAAGTTTATAATATTTTTCTATTTAGTAAGTGACGAATTTTTTATCTTTTTAAAAAACTTTTTATGTATGTTGTGAGCTATTTAGGAAACTTTTGTCTGGTTTTGCTTCACTCTGCCATCTTTACCTAGAAATCTTTAAGAACTCACTATGATTTAAAATACTAATTTTTTATAATACTTTACTAGTTAGAATTTTCACCTGTATTCTTTTCATTTGACTATTATAACCCAGTAAAATATATATGTATCCATCTTCCCCACTCTATAGTTGAGGAAACTGGAATTTATAGTGATTTTACACTCATGGCTCTAATAATAATTGGTGGAACTGTCATGCAAACCTAGTTATTCTGACCTCAGATTCAACTTTAGGATGTTACTTCTGTATGCTCTTGGAAAGGTGATGAGAAAAGCCCACCCTTTCTTCTGGGATATCACCTTCTCTTGGTTTTTCTCCTACAACACAGGCTCCTCCTCAGTTTTTGTTAGTTTCCACTCACCTCCTTGCCTTTTGACATTGGGGTGCCCCAAGGTTTGATTATGGGACTGCTTTTCTGTCCAAACTTACTTGCCTGGTGATTTCATATAGAATCACAGCTTTAAGTATGTATATGTCAGTTATTAATTCCACATTTGTGTTTTCAGCTTGGACCACTTCTTTGAATTCCAGACATTAATATTAAGTTTCGTAGTCCACTTAGATGTCTAATAAGCATCCCAGTGTAACATGTCCGGAAAAAACTTCACTTCTTTCCTCAATTTTGCTTTTATCTCATTCTGTCCCATCACCTAGTTACTCAAGCCGAAAAACCTGAACCCCCATCTCTTTCTCTCTCTCTCCTGCTTTCTCCCCATCTCCCCTGGTTCTTTCCTCAGTTTTGCTTTTATCTCATTCTGTCCCATCACCTAGTTACTCAGGCCGAAAAACCTGAACCCCCATCTCTTTCTCTCTCTCTCCTGCTTTCTCCCCATCTCCCCTGCCTCCTCCTTTTATTCCTCCTTCCTCTCTCCCCTTCCCTCCGTTGCCTCCCCTTTCCTCTCTTCTATTGTTTTCTCTCCTCCCTCTCTTCCTTTCTTCCTCCTCTCTCTCTTCTTCTCCTTCCCTCTCCTCACATGTAGTTTATTAGCACATCATTTTGGTTCAACTTTGTGAATATAACCAGAATCTGACCACCCTTACCACTTCACCAACTGCTGCCACCCTGGTTTAAGCCGCTGTCATCTCACCTGGATTGCTCTAGTAGCTGCATAACTCATCTCTTTGCTGCGTCTCTTTCCTCCCTATGGTCTATTCTCCACGTAGGAGTCTAAATGATCCTTTTATGTAACTTAGCTCTTGTCATGACTATGCTCAGAACCCCTTCATCTTGCTTAGATTAAAAGCCAAAGTCCTCATAATGGCCTGGAAGTTAGCCGTGATAGCCCCCACTCTGAGTTTTATTTCCTACCATTTTCTTTTCCCTCATTTCATTCTCACTGTCCTGGCCTCCTGCCTCTTTCTCTCATGCGCCAAGCACACTCCCACCTCAGGGCCTTTCCCCTTATGGACCCCTTGGAGCACTCTCTCTCAGGTGTCCCTACACTCATTCCTGTAGACTTCTGCTCACATGTTGACCATGAGGCTGCCTTTGGCCACAATGTAACCTTCGTCTTCCCTTCACTCTGGCACTCCCTGGGCACCCTGCCTTACTTTGTTTTTCTTCATAGCATCCATCTCTGACCTGACATGCTAAAAATAAATTTTGATTTATACATGAGGGTACTTTGAAGAATTCA
This sequence comes from Galeopterus variegatus, assembly GCF_000696425.1. NCBI lineage: Eukaryota > Metazoa > Chordata > Mammalia > Dermoptera > Cynocephalidae > Galeopterus > Galeopterus variegatus. The sequence goes on from NW_007732020.1 coordinate 74,222, forward strand.
TGGAAAGATTTTTCAATTCTATTTTTCTACCAATTTTCTGAAGTATCCTCATGTCTTCCCAACTAAAGTATAAGTTCCATAAAGTCAAGGCCTCTGTTTTGTTCACTGCCGTATCCCAGGCACCTAGAATAGTGCCTGGCATTTTGTAGCCACTCAGTAGTTATGTGTTCATTGAAATGAATCAATGAGCATTCAGCCAGTGTCTGCTCCTAATGCCAAACCGAAATTATTTTCTTGTGTGCATATTTGAGGTTTACACATAGGCACCATGGATTTGTTTCTCTTTTATGTGAGGAAAACTAGCACATTGTTAACTGTATGTGGCACAGCACTCTGTGTTAATCTCCTTGAACAATCTTTTGGGTAAGTGAAAAGCATTTGATAAATTCTTGACTTTTTTTGAGTCAGTATAGTCTAAAACACTGAGACAAAAGGAGAATTTGCTTCATACTGAATGAGATATAACCAATAAGTGATGTGGAAGTGATGAGAAGGTTTGGAGAGATGGGTCTTTTTCACTTGGCGTCATTAATTGTGAAGAAAGGGAATGTTTGGTGTCGTCAGGTGATTATCTTAGATTTTAGAAAAGCAAATTTTATGAACTTGGTAGGTAATAAACCTTTTATATTGTGTGACTAAAGAGTTAAGTGAATTACTTCAAAGGAACTGGAATTTCTAAAATTGGTTGTTCTGTTTAAACATAAAGACAGTCCTGGTAAGGAACAAAAGTGTGCCTCTGTCAGATTTAATTTCTAAAAGATGTAACAAATGACAGAATAAGTGGCATAGTCTGTGACTCTTCTTTTAGATTAAGCTCACAATGATCTGAAAATGATGTGAAGCACCTAAAGACCACAAAATGGCTTTTTAAGTTATGTTCACAGAACCAGCGGAGAAAAAAAAAAACCAGGAAATGATAGAACTACTGCTTTGGAAAGATGATGTAATATGCTCCAGAAAGAAGGCAGATCTAATCAACTCCTATTTTGTTTTGTTTTCATCTTTTAGAAGAAAACAATGATTGGGAACCTAATTTTTAGTACTTAAATATTATCTTTGATATAACCAAAATTAATGGTTACTGATAAAAACATGACTTTTTGAAAACAAAATCCTTATTTCCACAGGGAGAGACCTAACATTTTTCTGAAAGAGAAATAACTGTCCCTGCCCTGTTATGAAACTTGTGACCTAGTTGGTGCCTGGTTGGGGTGGGGTGGGAAGGCATAGTTGTAAAACAATTAGATAAACCTCAAGTATTCATAAGCAAATGCAAGATAAAGTGGTAGGATACACACATACCTGATGAAGGAATTTCAAATAAGGGAGAACCCTTACAGGGACAGGACTAATCTCTGGGCAGGCTTTATGAAGGCAGTAAACCCTGAACTGGGCTTTTGAAACAAGTGAAAACATTTTAATTAGAAGAAAGAAATAGAAGAGAGTACTTTCAGTAGAGATAGTACAGTAAGTAGAATAATAGTAAATAACATTTCTTAACTGCTGACTGTGTGTGAAGAACTACTCTAATTGGTTTTTATTAGTAGTACTTAAATTATTTATTTTAAAGCATAGTATCTACTGTGATATCTCATTTGATTCTCATGTCAGTTTTGAAGTTCTGTTATTAGTTGTTAATGCTCATTATACAAATGAGGAAGTAAGGTACTTAGAGATTAGGAGCAGCAACAAGAGCAGTGCCTGGTGCATAGCAGATTCTCAGTAAATATTTGACGAATGAATGGATAAGCGAGCAGACATGCCCAGGATCAGTCACACCACTGAGTGCTCAAGCCTAGATTTGACTGACCAAGTCTGACTCTTAGCCTGCACACTAAATGTTTTTATTTGGATGAAGTAAGTGAGAACATTTGTGGACAGAAGTAAAATGGATCTGGTAGATGAAAAGGTATGAGTTAACTGAAGAATTAAAACTGTGCTTTCACTGATGAAATAATAAAAGAGGCAGTAAATTGTTGAGGGTAAGACGCAAGTCTTTAGAGTCAAAGAGATCTGATTTGAAATTCTATTTCATGTGCTTATTAGTTGTGTGACCTACTTGAGTGACAGCTTCACCTCTGTGCCTCAGTTTTGTCATCTGTAAAATGGAAAAGTGACCATTTTCTAATAGGAAGGTGGGATTAAGATGAACAATACATGTAAAGTTCTTGGAAGCACAGTGTTGACATACGGTAAATACTTGGTAGATAACTGCAGTAATTATTGCTAGCAATTTTGGCTCTTAAGAAAGGAAACTTAATGAAAAAGGTCCAGAGAAAATTGAATCTTGCAGTGGCAGCCAAGATGAAGAAGACAAGACAGCAGAGGCAAGAAGAATAGTAGAAAGTTGTTAAAGAATCTAGATGCCAAGTACTGCCTACAAGAGAATAGTAGTATGAATGAGAAAAAAGGGAGGGGGGCAGGTAGTGAATCAAAGCGATGAAGTAAAAAACATTATCAATCAGATGGTAATGAAAAATTTGTCAGCCGTTTTTTATCTTTTTAAAGAATTCTGAGGATGTTTTTGACAACTTGTCGTTGGAGTTAGTACTCAAATGCTCTTTGGCTTGCAGCTCAAAGCTCAAGAATGGTGGTTTTTCTAATTATGACATCCTGAATATACTGGCAAAACTTATTTTTCCCTTCTAGCCACTCCACCACCACCAAAATAAAGTTTTTTGCACAGTTTTTGGGGATCTCAAACAATCCAACATTGTTTTTTCCCTCCAGGTAAGTCTCTCCTTGAACAAGGGCTGCTGATTGTAACTCCTTGTCCGTTTCGTTTCAGTGCAAGCAGCTAATGACTCAGTCTGTAGACTCCAGCAGAGGGAACAGGAGCGAAAAAAGGTAAAAGTATATCATTTGGATAATGTGACATATAACTAACTCCTTGGCATTTATTATCATCATATGATTAGGAGTTGCTTTTGATCAGAAAATTCTCTGAATGGATTTTCCTTTATGCAGTGATTTTAAAAGATTTAAAAATAGCTAATTCATTGAATATGTGTTGAGGAGGTGTGGTCATGTGGTCACACCATCAATATTTTTAATTCATATTGCAGACCACTTTTTTTCCTTTTCAATATTTCCATCTTTTCCCTGAAAGTGGTATTTGTCTCATGGAGGAGAGAGAAAATAGGACTTTTACATGGAACAACAAACACCCACCAAGTTGGAAATATAAATCTTTCCTTTGAGCCTGAAGCATTGAGCATATATGTATATTTCTTCTAGAGAAGGAAGCATTCATGCCTTCAGATGGGTTATTTAATGAATAGTCATTGGAGTATGTGAATCACTTGCTGGGCAATGCTTTGCTTATTTGAATTATATCTTAACTAAATTCAGATGTGGAAAAACAGCATAAGAATTTAAGTTCCTGTGATAATTTGGTGTTTTCACTTGCCGTTTTCATAAAGTATTTTTGTAACTTATTCATTGCCCCAAACTAATAAAGATACATCTTACATTTATTAGGAAATGTTGAAAATACTCAGTCTGAAAATAGACCTTTTGTGCATGTGTGTTTATCAACAAGTGTTACTATCTCCGTTTCTCCGGAATGTGTTGTGGTTAATCCACAATAATAGTTCAGATTTGTCACCATATAAAAAATATGTAATGAACTTCCCAGAGTTTCAGTTTCTATACCTCTGCTCAACTCTAGATGTTGATATAAAATTTGAAAATTCAGCAATTTGATGATAAGCCTTACTGAAAGGACTTGACGTTTAAGACAGGTGGGAAGGTTGCCCACGGGTAGTAGGATTTCAGCAGGCCAGGTCAAAGCAGAGCTGTTGATGAGCACATGGAGGGGGTGGCAGGGCAGAACCACAGTCAGGAAAGTTTATGTTGGGAGCCGGTTCTTGCTCAGTGTGCAGAGTGCTGTGAAGGCAGGCATGGGCCTTAAGTGGGCTGTGCAAGGCTGGACAGATATTTTTTTAATTCTCTACTTTGTTCGGTGCCACCAGGATAAAAGATTTTAATTTAAGTTTAATGGCAATTTCTACACTCAAGGAGCTAAAAGTCCAGGAGTCCCAAACCACTAAAACTAATGTAATATAGGATAAAGTAAGAGCTGTGGTCAAGTTACACAGAACTGTATGGTATCTTAACCAAAGGAGTATTTTATTGGGAAGATGGTGGCATTCAAGCCCAGCCTTGCTCAGTAAGTAAGAATTCAGTTGCTAAAAGATGTGAAGAAAGATATATATAGTGTGTGCAAAGACAAAAGATGTGAGAAGTCAGTAGTCTCATGGAGCTGGTATGTAGAGTATCTAAATGGATGTTTCTTGTTGGGGGCACCAAGAGCATTTTCTGATCTTGAGAAGCAGAATTACTTAATCAGATAGAACACTGGCTCTACATTTTAACATATGTAATTCTCCTGGTTTTCAAAATAAAAATTAAGAAGTATTTTGTGCTGCATATTGCCTCTCTGACATGTTGCAAAATGATTTAAGCAGATTCAAGGGCGTGTGGACTCACACATTAGTTGGTCCGTCTTTCTAAGACTTTGTCAAAGCAGTTATAATTCTAAGAAACATCAATCCTTGTCATTCTTGAAGAGAATGATCCTAAAATTAAATTATAACCGGCATAGTTCCTCTTGTCACTTTGAACTATTTTCACGTTTGGTGTATTTAGCTGTTGCTATGGGTTAAATGTAGCCCCCAAAAGTTCATGTATTGGAAACTTGACCCCCATTGTAACAATGTTTAGAGGGTGGGAATTCCAATTATGGTATTTGAATGGTGGGACCTTTGAGAGGTGATTGGATCATGAGGAATGTGCCCTCCCGAATGGATTAATCCATTTATGGTGTAATGAGTTATTGCAGGTGTGGTTCTGGTGGCTTTAAAAGGAGAGTGAGTGAGGTTAGCTGGCTTGCCCCTGCTATTTCTTGTCATGTGATTCCCTGTGTCACCATGGGACCCTGTAGAGTACTCCCACACGGAAGAAGGCCCTCACCAGATGCACCCCCTGGACTGTGGACTTCCCAGCCTCCAAAACTGTAAGAAGTAAATCGTTTCTTTATAAGTTACCTAGTTTCAGATATTCTGTTATAAGCAACAGAAAACAGACTAATATAGCATATATTTGGTAGGAAAGTGACCAGATTGTATAAAAAATAGCTGGTTTCTTCTATTTCTGGTAGTTTGTTCCTTTTATTAGCTAACTGTATGCCCTTAGGCAAGTCTCTGAGCTTCAAGCTCCTCATCTACAAAATAAGTACCTGATAGATTGATGGGGTAAGTGTATTATGCAATTTATGTGAAACAACATTGCAAATTGTATATCACTATCCAAATGTAAGGTGGCATTTCTCCTGCCAGCTCACTTTGTTTAAGATGCATGCGATCACTGTGTGGATAAAAGCCTGACTGTAGTCTGAGTTGGTAAAGCACCTAAGAAGCCAACCCATTCATGGTTTTCCAAATTAAAGGGTACTGATGCATGGTTTTAAAAAAATAATAAGAATATTTTAGTATTAAGTGTATTTTTATAGGTAGTATGTCTGAGAATGTTAGTAAACTAATTTTTATGGAGTACATATTAAAAGTTAGTATTTTAGAATATACTGAAATGTGTTTCACCAAGAATTGGTATGGAGTCCATGAAACCTACATTCGTAAGCAGCCACTCTGATTTTCTCTTCTCAAGATAATTTAATAAAATTAATCAGCTTAAAGTCATAAAAAGATGTGTTTCTCAGACAGCTCAGAGAAAAGTAAAAATTCTTTACATTCTTACTGGGACAACCAGCTTTTTGTTTTAAATATTTCTTATTTTTAGTGTTTATCTAATTCGCAGAACATATGAAATATGAATCTTTAAGGGTTTTTTTTTTCCTACTTGCATATCTAGCTTTTTCTGAAACTTTGACATGGCAGAGTATATATAAGTATATATATAAGTATATATACCATACAGGTATATGTAAGTCATAAAGGTAAAGTTTAATTTCTCATCTAGCAAATATGTGTGCAAAGCAAAATTGACCACTAGCTGCATTTTACAACCTAATGTTAATTGTTGCCTTTGGTTATACTGTTGGCTACATTTTGTATATTTGAATGGCTCCTAGAACAAAGAAAGATGGGAGTAGTAATGGAATAAAATAGACTATTGCCATTAATCTTTAATTCTTTTATGTTAAGACAATTTGTGGAATTCTGTGGGAAGTAAATCGATAAACGTCATTCATCCAAATCACATTTCCCACAATTGATATTTAAAAGTACATTCAGAAGAACAATAAATGCACATTCCCCAGTTATTTGACTATGTCTTAAAAACTACCACTAATACAAAGTTGCATTTTGGGCGCTAGCAATAAGAGTAGTGAAATGAAAATAAAATTGGCTTATAAAATTCACTGGCTCTTAAAAATATTCCAAGAAGGGAGATGAGGTGGTTAATAATATCTGTTAATAATTTAAACTTAGGTTCATATACAATCATCAACTTTCGAAGCCATGTTCAACCAGATTAGAGATAATAATAAAGTAAATGTGAATTTATGTATCTTTTTCATAAATATCTATTAGATTTAGTTATGCCTCTTTATAATTTTTTTTCATGAGAGCAATGAGATCACGTCTTATACATTGTTCTTGATAGAGTTTGAAAATGCACAGTAACATACCATTACGTACTATTCTATTGAAAATCATTTTTGACAATTGTTATACTGATACTTCTTATCAAAATAAATAATTTTTCCAATGTCTTCATAAGGCATATGTAAAATTAGTGGCATTTGTATTATTGACACATGTTCCAAAAGAACTTTAAGACCTTAGTTAAATTTAGAATTTTCCCTTAGACCAGGGCTTCTCAACCTCAGCACTTTTGACATTTTGGACTAGATAATTCTTTATTGTGGTTGCTGTCCTGTGCCTTCTCCTCTATCCACTAGTTGCAGTAGCACCTCCCCGTGAGCCATGTTATGATAACAAAACATCTTCTGGGAGAGAGGAATGTCAAAATTGCCACCCACCGCCTGCCCATCTCCCCCAGCTTGAGTCACTGACTTAAACTAATATGTGCAAAAATGTGTTTTATTCCATAGTTCATTTATAGTGGGGCTAGCTGGTTAGCTCAGTTGATTAGAGCACAGTGTTATAACACCAAGGTCAAGGGTTCGGATCCCCATACTCTCCAATAGTCAAAAAAAAAAAAATTGGAGAGTTCATTTACAGACTTAGTTCTAAGTGTAGTTTAGCTTCAGGATTGGTTTCTATTTAAATTTATTTCTAATGAGATGTACAAGAGTACTTCAAAAAGTTCATGGAAAAATAGAATTAAAAGGTAATATGAATCTTTCCATGAGTTTTTTGAAGTACCCTTGTATATATAAGCCAGTTTACTATTACTATTTCTTTCTCTGTTGTAACTTAATTTATACATTTTACTAAGTAGAAAGAGACAACACCATTACAGCTAATTACTTTAGTGCACACTTGTAGCTCATTAATAAACTTTCTCTTCATTTTCTTTTAAAGTTGGCATTTTCTGAGTTTATCTTTAAAAGAAAACAAATGCACCCATATGTTTAAGAATGTAATAAGAACCCTCTGACACTTGATTTTAAAAAAAATTTTAAATCGTGATAAAATACATGTTATATAAAATTTACCTTCTTAACCATTTTTAAACATATATTTCAGTGGCATTACATACATTCACATTGTTGTGCAACCATCACCACCATCCATCCACAGAACTCTTTCATCTTGCAAAACTGAAACTCTATATCCATTAAACAGTAATTCCCCATTCCCTTCTCTCCCCACCCCTGGCAACCACCATTCTACCTTCTGTCTCTATGAATTTGACTACTCCAGGTACATCATATAAGTGGAATCATACAGTATTTATCATTTCATGACTGGTTTATTCATTGGGTATGTCCTCAAGGTCATTCATATTGTAGCACGTGTCAGAATTTCCTTCCTTTTAATGCTGAGTAATATCCCACTGTATGTATACACCACATTTTGTGTATCTGTTCATTTGTTGACGGACACTTGGGTTGCTTCTTCCTTTTGGCTCTTGTGAACAGCACTGCTGTGAACATGGGTGTACAATGTCTGTTCAAGTCCCTGCTTTTAATTCTTTTGAGTATATACCCAGTAGTAGAATTTCTGGATCAAATGGTAATTGCATGTTCATGTTTTTGAGGAATCTCCTTACTGTTCCATATTACCAAGTTTATCACAAAGCTGGGGTTTTTAATCTTCATTAAACACAGCGCTTTTAGAACTTTAACTACTTTGAATGGAAATCTTGAAAAATAATATCCCATACTTTTTTCTAAAATGTACTAAATATTACAGGTTAATTCTGTGTATGAATTAGGCATTATTGAGAGTATCAAATTTTATATTATGGTGAATATGACGATGTCCTCAGGCAATTGAGAGAGAAAGCAAGAAGGAGAGGGGTGAGGGAGAGGGAGATTGTGTTGTGTTTCTTCTATACAAAATGCCCTCAGATACTGGGTGTTTTAAGTTTTTATATCTGCCTCCTCCTTTGCCATAATACTGATGCCTATCATTTCTTCTTGTCTCATTTATCAGCCTTTTTCTAATTTGTGATTTTTAATGTGGTTTAGTCTTGGAAACCAATTAACTAAACTGGTGAAAATTTCATGTAATGTGTCAAAAGGTACGGAATCAGAAGATCTTTTCATGAATACTGCAATATTTGTAAGTGGACTTCATGTGGTATCTTTTTTTTTGAATGGCTTCAAGTCTTACTGCATAGTTCTCAACTAAATGTCAGGTGGATGTTATTTCCAGGTAGCTCAGTTTTATTTATATGTGAAGACTACAGTATTGTCAATACATGAATGTATATGTGTCCTTTCTTTTTTCTTTACTAATTGTTGTGAAGAATGCATAGCAATTATTCTTAAAGGAGGGAGATTAAGAAAAGACAATGCAGAGTGACTTCAAGAACTTCTTGATGAGAAAGCAAGACTAGATTTCACTGGGGCTGAGGAATTGTCAGCTTTCATTTTATTTTCACATGAACTGTGAGGCTAGGAGGCAATAAGCCTGATGTGAAAATGCAACTTGATTGAATGTATCTTTAGTCATAGTATTCTGAAACTACAAAATAGCAATACTGACTTTTGGGAGACTTCTGGTCAAGATGGTGGAATAGACAGTCCCCAGCATCACTCTTTCCCACACATCAACTAATTTACAACTATTAAAAAGCAACAACAGCCAAGCTGAGGCCGCTAGAGCTCAGGGGAAGAGGAGGAGAGACCTATGGAGTGCATGAAGGCCAGAGAAGCCACGATGAAAGAAAGAAAAAAACCTTACTGACCATTTCAAGCCCCAGCTGCTTCCAGGTTGGAGCTGCTGAGTGCACAGAGCAGGAATTGGCAAAAGCTGCAGCTGTGCCCTTTGGATGAAGTTGCATGGAGGGAGCAGGGGAGAAGAGGGCCTTGGTGGTCCCCAGGCCAACAAGACCACTGACAAAGTTCCCATGGACCCACATAGGAGCAAGGAGCCACAATAAGTGAAAGAAAGGAGCCACTTAAAGGCCAGTGAGTCATCGCAAGGGACCAGCATACAGCGTGTCCCATGGGAAGTGTTTGCAGCACGGGTGGTGGGGGAGACGCGCCCACTGGGACACAGCAAGGACAGCTGATCTGCCCCCCAATCAGCATAGGACCACTGAGAGGAAACTGGTCAGGAATATAGAATTGCATGGGGTGCAGTTTGATGAAACGACTCAGGCCCAAACCAGTGTTTCTACACAACCCAGGTGCATTGGATTTCACTAAACCCGGAAGTCCTTTAAAGTCAGCCATTAAAACCTGAGCTACACAAAAAGTCTTCCCCAGGGAATCAACAGCAAAGCAGCAATTTAGCTCAACCACAGAGCTCAAGTACTGGTCCTCACAGGAAGTTCCCCCACTTTAGAAGTAAGCAAAGAACAACAAATTAGTTCCAGTGCAGAGTTTAAGTGGTGAGAACAGCAAATAATACAACACAGAGCTGAAAGAAAAAACCAAATACCCACAGACCAGAGACAAAGTTTGATATTAACTAGTAAAGGTCTCATTTCACCAAAGAACACCTACAGTAACACCCAGAAGGACCAGAAGTCCCCTGGGCTACCAAGCCAGAAAGAGGGGACAACTAGGCACGCCTCCAGCACCATGGGTCCCGCCTGGGTTCCTGAGGTATGGAGCCAGGGACCAGACCCTTTGCCCACAAGCAGGGACACTGCCAGTGCCATGGGACCCACCCGGCATCTGGAGGTATGGAGCTGGGACCAGATCATGCACCCCACAACCAGGCACACCACCAGCACCAAGGGGCCCGCCCAGGATCTGGGGTTATGGAGCTGGGGACCAGACCCCCCCACACACACCCACAACCAGGCACACCACCAGCATCACAGAGCCTTCCTGGGGTCCTGAGGCATGGAGTTGAGGACCAGACCCCCTGCCCACAACCAGGCACACAGCCGTCGCTACCATCAACTAGGTAAAGAGGCACACAGCCATCACCACCATCAGCTAGGCATGCCAGAAACATCACTTCCGTGTGGGTGGCCCACCACAGCCACCACAATAACCACAACTGCCGCAAAAGCAGCTAGATGCCACAACCACCGTGCAGATGGTCTGCCAGCCAGTGGAGTGCATTGGCACAAGAAGAGTCACCAGCAGAGACCAAAGAAAAGAAGAAGTCTCTCTCCACAAAACTCATTCCAGAGTGACAGAAGAAGCACCTGCTCTACGATAATATTGGGGGACCTGAACACACCTCAGCATTGGACAGATCATCTAAGCAACAAATCAACAGAGTAACCATTACTCTTTCAGAAGGAGAGAAGAAATCTAGGGTTATCAGAGGTGGGAGGGGGGAGGGAGAGGGGGATGGGGAGAGATTGGACAAGGGACATAAAGAATAAGTATGATTTGTAACAATATGTATGCTAGTAATATTGATTTCAACATATGTCAACGTTGAACCTGAAAAATATGTATAATCACTTATGATTCAATAAAAATTTTAAAAATAAGAAATACTGACTTTTGGCAGTATCTTAGAGTCTTTTCTTATAGTCAAATGGTTCAGAGTGGATACATCAAGGAGGACTGAGTTAAATATAGAAATGGGAGGAGAAGACTATTGCTTTTTTTGAAGCTGTCTGTTGTTTCAATTTTTATAAGAACCTATTGCTAAAATTAAAGAACAAAAACTTAAATGGCAAGGGGTTAAAAAGTGGAGTGATCTGCCTTCTAGATGCTTTGCTTGTGATTTGTATAATAATATTTACCTTGTTTTAAGCACCTCAGGCACTGAGTAGGAACTTCACATGTATTGCCTCTAGTCTTCATAAATATTATTAATGAATGTAAAGTGTTATTTTCCTCATTTTAAAGTCAAAGAAACATTAATTTGCTCAGCATCATGTACTGGGTGACAGGTGAGCCAGAATTTGAAGCAAGGTTTATATGCCTTCCAAGCCTGCATTTTTTTTCCACTGGGCTGCACTGGATAAAGTGCTGTCTGGTGGGAAGGGGAGCCTGGGCTGTTGCCTTGTGGTCCAAATCATAGGGTCAGCCAAGCCAATTGTGGCTTTTTAATTTAAAATAAATGAATAAATAACATCTGAGCATGCATGTTTAATATCCTCTGTATTTATTAAAAATAAAGCTAAAGCAAGATATTTTGATAAAGTTTATATGCACTTTTTTCCTTTTTTTAGTTTGACTATGGCTTTTCTCTTAGACTAACAGTTTTTGCAAAAGTTCAATCAAAGTAGTTTAATAAACTCTTCATACTTTATCTTTTGGAGAGTTACAGTCTATAAGGCTGAAAAGTTGAGAAGTAATGTGTTAAATTTGGTTTAACTTGTTTCCCAAATTTATTGGATGAGCAAACCCTCCCTAATCCTCTCTCCCCACCACTGTAATGCCTGTTTAGATCCCGAGGGTCTATGGCACATATTTTAGGGGGGGATGTTTGACAGTAACCCAGACTTCAGACTCACTTCAACATCTTTTCACTTGAAATTTTGGTGCTGAGGAATGTCAGATCAGCTCAGCAGTTAAGTTCTCACAATAGCTGTTTTTTTCCTTGGGGAAGAGACTTTTAGCTACCGATGTAACACTTCCACTGGAATGATCTGATTTGCACTCTATGACAGAAAAGACATAGGTTTGGGTGGCAGAAAGACCTAAGTTTGAATCTACAACCCAGCTGTTAGTTGAGTGACCATGGAGAAGTATGCCTTAATTTCTTTGTCTGTAAGATGAGAATAGTGTAATCTTATAAGAGGGGTTTTTAGAAGTAGATAAGCCTTGCAAAGCAAGTAGCAGAAATTTGTATTTCATAGGTAGTTAGAGTATGTTGGTTTACCCAGCCCTTTGTCCTACTTGTCATCATGACCCAGATGAGAGAAAATAGAAGGGCAAGGATATGATGGACAGCCTGAAAGCAACGGTTTCCATCTTTTTCCTGGCTGCTAGCATCTGAGTTACCAGTATGTGAGTTCACCATGCGCCCCTTTTTCGTTAGAGCTCTGGAATCAATACACCGTAAGTAGTAATGACTTCAGGTGCCCTGTGGGTTTTTATGGTTTGCATCTGTCACAGTTTTTGTTTGTTTGTTTGTTTGTTTGTTTGTTAAATAGGACTTAGTCTGTATCAAAATTTAACTTTTAAAGACATGCACGTAGAATATTTGAGGCAGAGATATGAAATTATTTCTTCATACTCTCTTTTTCTATTTAGCTCTTTATCAAACATGTTCTCAGATAACAATTGAAATTATATTTTGGAGGGAGAAAACTAAATTTATGTCTTTTTTATTTATAAAGTGTTTCATCTGTATTGTTGTGGTGCTCAAAAGAAAAAAGATCTTTCATTCTTATATAGAAATACCAAGAAACATCTCATGAAGAACTTAGTATTTCACACAGATGTTTTAGGTGTTGATTTGCTTCGAGAACTTGAAATGAACCAAAGGAGATTTCTTGAGTTCTCTTCCAGTGACTAATAATCTATAATCCTTTTTAATGCATCTAAAAAATGTTTTATGTAAGACAGACGTTTAAATTTCTTAAAATGATTGTTTTAGCATATATTCTTTAAAACTGATTAAAAATATATGCAGTTAAATAGAATTTGAAATAGGAGAAATAGAGGTATTAAAAATTATTTAGATTGTGTTTGATTTTGTCATTTAAAGATATTAAACACTTTTGAAATTTCAGAAATGTGAGTATCCATGTTCAAGTGATAGTAAGAAAAGCCGTGTTTCTGATGTGTCATGTTCTTGTTAGACATTAAAACTGTAATGCAGTTTTATCACTGTGACTTGCCAGCTGATTGTTATAGTAACCAAATATTGAGATAAAGTTATGTTTGTCCCTTTTGCATATAGAAATAATTGTCTGGAAAAATGTCATGTGACTTTCAAATTTTCTTTTCTCAGATTCATAATGACCATTTAATTGCTAGTGAGAAACAGCATATACTCCAGTGGGAAGATTTCATGAAAGAACAACCCAACAAGCGGGCTGAAGTGGATGAAGAGCACAGAAAAGCCATGGAGAGGCTTAAAGAACAGTATGCTGAGATGGAGAAGGACCTAGCGAAATTTTCAACCTTTTAAGAACTTGAATCACAACAATGACTAATGAGAAAACATCGACTTCTCCCCTAAAAAATATTCCCACCAAACCATTTAGCTTCTGTTAGGAGCTTAGCAATGTATTCAATAGCACTCTTATATCAGAAGAAAGAAACTTCTGCTGCAGTCCATGGTAAATGTTTCATAGACGAGTGCTCATCTTTCCAGCATTAGGTGCCTATATGTGATTATTTGAATGGGGAGGAGAAGAATGAAAAATAGGATAAATACACTCTTTCTTCGTCAGAATTGATCATCTTTTCCACTGATCAGCTCAGAGATTTTTAAGTATAAACTTCTTAGTGAAAAGATAATTTAATTCATTCTTATTCAGGGTTAATATTAGTTTATTATTGTGGCTTAAAAGGCAGGTATAAAAGCTGCCCATCATAGCCTCCCTAGCTACTGGAAGAATGTGCAAAGTGTTATTCCATGTGTAATATAGACAAAAAACAGCTGTCAGAGCCGATATTTAAGAAAGGTGAGAGTGAAAACATTGTCTCTACTATAGCGAAGATGGCCGTGTTGGTCTTTGAACTGCGTACTGGGAATGGCTGCGATTTTGTAGTGCAGCATAATGCCGTGTGCTTCACTGGGTGACAAGACACGTGTGTTAAGTTTTGTGGCCTTCCAGCACTTATTATTTTCAGCTTTTAAAACACGCTTAGAAGAAAAGCTTACCAAAAATGTATTTTTACTTTTAGCCTTTCCAAGAACCGTAATCTTGCCCATAGTTTTTACCTCATTTCTGTCTCTTTTGCTGTGGGTAAGCTTTATAAGATAAATAATGTCTGTGCATGTTTCAACTGTTTAATGAGTAATCAGCGAAATCTGCCAAGGAGTCCCTCTGGAACCATATAAAGATTCTGGCTCTGAATGAACCAGAAGTGTGTGCCCACATGGCAAATGATCCATGTTAATGTAAATCCTTTTTAGTGTTAACGTCTGTTCTCATAAGCAGGTGTATTATGATGAAACATGTACCAATTCTGTCATCACTGTGATCTTTAAAAATCTGCATTTAACAATCTAGTTGAAGAACTAAGTTGATTTTTTATTTGCCGTAAACCAAGCAAAAATAAATGTAATAGTTTCAAGAGATTTATGGTAAATGAATTTAGAGTATGGGTAAATCTCTTCAGATATTTTTTATTGCTCTCCAGTAAGGAAAAGCACAAGAAAGAAAATATCCAACTCTCTTGTTATCTCAGTGTTGCAACTCCAGAAAATTGACAATGCTTGCCTGTGTGAATTTATGGCTTACTGTCAAAGCTTCATTCTTGGCTGCATGTTGAAAATGTGATTAAAGTTAATAGAGGAGATGAAATAAGTATTTGAGATTTCTTTCAATAACACTGAACTACTGCCAGCTTTCTCTGTCTGCTACTGTAGGCTTGACAGGTTCATCAATCATCCTCTGGTACCTGGACTAAAAAGAGCACTTGCTGACACTAAGGCATGCTGGAATTTTCTTAATTCTCTTTCAGTGGATGGAAACATCCGCCTTGGCCGTACAGCAGCTCCAGAAAACTACTTCTAAAAATATCCTACACATGAAAAGGGAGGGGAGCTTTAAATGAAAATTCCCTTTGTACCATAGGCACTTTTTGGAATTCTGTTAATTGCCAACACACTGTTGAACAGGTTCTGTAACCAAGAAATCAGGATTGTGTGTACGAGTGGGAATATGCTATTAATTGTGATTACCCAACTTGTGCAGCAAAGATTTCTGATCATTTTTGTTCATCTCATATGAATACTTCACCTTATAAGTTTGCATATATTATATAAGTATCTTAGGGACTCCCTAAACCAAAATGAATTGGTGAGCTTTTTGAGCTTTAAACATTAAGATGCTAATTTCTTTCTTTGTAACTTTGTTAGCTTTCAATATAGCTTCCAGAGAGTTGGTTGGTTTTCTTTTTGATATTATTAGTGGTAAACACTTTTTGCTTTATTTCCCAGTTTTCAAATCACTTTTGACAAGTATTTTATTTATATAATTTTAACAATTACATAATTTACAACATTTCTGCTGTGTTTATGCTGTTGAACAGAATACTGTGGGTTCTGTGTAGTTCATAGGAATATTGTAATGATCAAATGAAATATTGTTTTATAATTTTTAAGCGCTATAGAGATATTTAATTGTTTTTAAGTTTTAAGTATTTTCCATTTTTCATTGTAATTTCTTTTTTGACTTATATTTGTGGGTTTTTTTTTTTAATTCCAAACATGTAGATTTTTAAAATTCTGTTCTTATTATTGATCCCTCCTTTTTAATATTTATTTTATTTATTATTTTATTCTGGTCAGAGAATAGGTACATCTGAAATTTGTTGAGGTTTGCTTTACAACCTAGAATGTTGTAAATGTTTCAAGAGTGCTTGAAAAGTATGAATATTTTCCTGTTAGGTGTCCCTTTGACCAAGCTTGTTAATTGTGTTGTTTTGAATTCTCTCTCTCTCTCTTTTTTTTTTTTTTAAAAAGATGAGCGGTAAGGGGATCTTAACCCTTGACTTTGTGTTGTCAGCACCACGNTTTAAGTTTTAAGTATTTTCCATTTTTCATTGTAATTTCTTTTTTGACTTATATTTGTGGGGGTTTTTTTTAATTCCATACATGTAGATTTTTAAAATTCTGTTCTTATTATTGATTCCTCCTTTTTAATATTTATTTTATTTATTCTTTTATTCTGGTCAGAGAATAGGTACATCTGAAATTTGTTGAGGTTTGCTTTACAACCTAGAATGTTGTAAATGTTTCAAGAGTGCTTGAAAAGTATGAATATTTTCCTGTTAGGTGTCCCTTTGACCAAGCTTGTTAATTGTGTTGTTTTGAATTCTCTCTCTCTCTCTTTTTTTTTTTTTTAAAAAGATGAGCGGTAAGGGGATCTTAACCCTTGACTTTGTGTTGTCAGCACCACGCTCAGGCAGTGAGCGAACCAGCCATCCCTATATGGGATCTGAACCCGGGGCCTTGGTGTTACCAGCACCGCACTCTACCGAGTGAGCCACGGGCCGGCCCGAATTCTCTCTCTTTTAATGTTCTTTTTTTTTCTGCTTCATCTCTCAGATTCTGAAATGTGTTCAAATGTCTTATTCTAATGGATTTGCTAATTTCTCCCTGTAATTCTGTCAATTTTTGTTTTAGATATTTTGAAGCTTTGTTATTAGATACGTCAAAGTTTAAAATTGTTTATATTTCAACTGTAGAATTGAATCTTATAGTCTCTATTTCTGGTAATATTTTTATTTCATTTATGTTGCTTTAAAATCCATGGATATTTAAAATATTTATACAGGCTACACCAGCTAGTTAGTATTTGTATCCTATATATTGTTTTATCCTTTTGTTGGAACTTGCTATTATGTTTTAGATGTGCCTCTTAAAAACTATAACTGGGTTTTTTTCTAACTGATTACTTTTTAAGTGGGGATTTAATCCATTTACATTTGTTGAAATTACTAATATATTAGGATTTATTTCTGCCATCTTATTTTGTGGTTTTTTTTCCCCCTTTTCTGTTTCTTCACTGCTTTTTGTTTTTTGGTCATCTTTCAGACTGAGTTGTAGATTTTTTGAGTATTTTTTTATTGAAACTGTTGATTGTACATATTTGTGGCAGATTGAGTTTTGCTGTTTTGTTTTTTTTTTATGTACTTTCTGTCTACTAATTTAGAAGTTAATCACTCAGTTTTTACCTTTTAGGGCTTACTAGGAAATTTAACTTGCATAGTTAGCTTAACAAAATCTAAAGGCATCACCATATTATCTTTACTATCTAAACATTAGACTTTTTTTTACAAAGTCTGATTTCCTCTCCTCAACTTAGAAATTATTGTCTAGAATTTCAGTTTCATCTGGTTTAACTACAAAAATAGTTATTTTGTACAATGTTTAGATTTACCTATAAATTTACCATTTTACTATCCTTGAAAGTTAGCTGGTATACAATTCTAGGTTGACAGTTATTTTCTTGCAGTTTTTAATATTACTTCACTATTCTTCTTCCTTCCATTGTTGCTTCTGAAAAGACAGTTGTCAGTCTGATCAGTGCTCCTTTGTAGCTAGTCTGTCTTCTCTCTCAAGTCATGGTTAAGACCTTTAATTTTGGTGTTCTACAGTCAAATATCATACTACAGTGTGCCTAGCTGCATTTTTTTTTT
>NW_007732020.1:92860-121039 GCF_000696425.1 Galeopterus variegatus
TTTTTTTTTTCCCATTATCCTGTTGGGATTCATTAAGCTTCCCAAATCTGAGAATCAGTACCTTTCATGAGTCCTAGAAGGTTCTGAGTTATTGTCTCTTTAAATATGGTATTCCTCATTCTCTCTGTACTCTCCTTCAGGAAATCAAATTAGACTTAACGTTTTTCCATCTCTCTTCTTCATGTCATGTAATCTCTGTTTCATATTTTCCATCTCTTTGTCTCTGTGTGTTGAATTCTGGATAATTTCTTTAAATCTATTGTGCAGTTCACTGATTCTGTCTTCTGTCCATCTCTAATCTGTTTAACCCATCTGTTGAATTATTAATTATAGTCATTGTATTTTTTCATTTCCAGATGTGTTGTTTGGTTCTTTCTCAAACTTCCCTGGCCATTTGGGATGTTTATTATCCCCTCTTTTTCTTTTCTTTATACATATTAAATGTACTTATTTTATTTTCTATATGTGGTAATTTCAATATTTTTCCTTTTTTGTGGATCCAAGTCTGTAGTTTGTTGTTTATTGTTTTGGTTGAAACAAGTTTATGGTGACCTATTTTCTAACATGTCCAATGATTTTTGATTGTGAGTTCATATTTCTCTGAAAATTATTTTGAGGAATTTTTTATTTATAATATATTTCTACAAGAAGATTGGGTTTGTCTTTTTGCAGCACCATCATTTTATTTCTTGTGATACGATAAACTCTGGACCACTACACAATCAGTTTTCACCCTGGCTTCCCAGCCTTTCCCTCTCCTGTTCCCCAATGCCTGCACACACACACGCCCACACGTGCACGCACACACACACACACACACACACTGTGAATTTCAGCTCCAAACGCATGTGACTGTTGGGCTGCCACACGTGCACGCACACACACACACACACACACACTGTGAATTTCAGCTCCAAACGCATGTGACTGTTGGGCTGTAACGAGGCATTCCCAGAGGTGACTTTTTCTCCGCTTTATAGCTCTACTTGGAATAGAGAAGGATAGATTTAGGTGTGTTCCTAGTTCACTTACTGAGGGTGGTGCCAATCCTACTGCTTATCCAGCTCAGTCCCTGTTATGGACTGAATTGTATTCCCCCCCAAAACTCATAGTCTGAAGCCCTAATCCCAGTGTGACTGTATTCGGGGATAAGGCCTTTCAGGGGTTAATTAAGGCTAAGTGAATGAGGTCATAGGGTAGACCATAATTCAATAGGACTGATGTCCTTATAAAAAGAAGAAGATCTACTAGAACTTTCTCCCCTGCTGTGAGCACAGAGGAAAGGTCACATGAGGACACAGTTAGAAGGTAGCCATCTATAATATAAGAAGAAAGGCCTCACCAGAAACCAAATTTCCTACCACCTTGATTTTGGACTTCTTGCCTCTAGACTGTGTGAAAATAAATTTTTGTTGTTTAAGCCACCCAGCCTGTGGTATTTTGTTATGGCAGCCAGAGCCCACTGATAAAGTCCCTGACTTTGATTGATTCCTGTGCCTCATGCAGGCTCCTTAAAACTGGGGCCCTTCTAGGCTACAGGGATGGGGAGGCCTTTAAGGCAGTTACTAGTTCCAGACATAAATAACCCTGTAGAATTTCACTGTCTCCTCTTCTAGTTCAGTTAATTAATTTGCTGTGAACTTAGCCATTAATAAAGAATGTAAGTTTTGGGCCGGCCCGGTGGCGCACTGCTACAGTGCACCGCTTGGGAACGCGGCGGCGCTCCCGCCGAGGGTTCGGGTCCCACATACAGACCGGCCGCTCACTGGCTGAGCGAGGGGCGGGCGCAACACTGAGGGTTGTGATCCCGTTGCCGGTCCCGGTCCGGTATGGGCGCGACACTGAGGGTTGTGATCCCGTTGCCGGTCCCGGTCCGGTATGGGCGCGACACTGAGGGTTGTGATCCCGTTGCCGGTCCCGGTCCGGTATGGGCGCGACACTGAGGGTTGTGATCCCGTTGCCGGTCCCGGTCCGGTATGGGCGCGACACTGAGGGTTGTGATCCCGTTGCCGGTCCCGGTCCGGTATGGGCGCGACACTGAGGGTTGTGATCCCGTTGCCGGTCCCGGTCCGGTATGGGCGCGACACTGAGGGTTGTGATCCCGTTGCCGGTCCCGGTCCGGTATGGGCGCGACACTGAGGGTTGTGATCCCGTTGCCGGTCCCGGTCCGGTATGGGCGCGACACTGAGGGTTGTGATCCCGTTGCCGGTCCCGGTCCGGTATGGGCGCGACACTGAGGGTTGTGATCCGTTGTCGGTCACGAAAAAAGACAAAAAGGAAAAAAAAAAGAATGTAAGTTTAAATATTTTTCCTAGCATTTTGGGGGTTCAGTAGCTAGAGAGATTCTCTATACAGGAATGGCATGTTAGACAACTATATGGTGGTTTTATTATATTAACATTTCCCCAAAAAAAGAACATGTCCATATTCTAGTATGAAAGATGGTATCTTTTCCTTCAATTATTGTGCCAAATATTTTCTACTGGATTATTTCTTCTTATCCATGAACTAATTTGATTGTTTCTACTACTACTATTGGATTGTTTCTTTTTACTATTCATGAGCTAATGAAAGCAAATAAGAGTAC
The DNA here is from genome assembly GCF_000696425.1 of Galeopterus variegatus. NCBI lineage: Eukaryota > Metazoa > Chordata > Mammalia > Dermoptera > Cynocephalidae > Galeopterus > Galeopterus variegatus. Next base: position 95,448 of record NW_007732020.1, read on the forward strand.
AGTAGACTTATTCTGAACCTGCATAACTTATCTGCATACTTAATTTTGGATTCCTTTTTTTTTTTTAGGACATTATTGTGGTTTGTGAAAATGAAAATGTCTATTACGGGTATGTAGCTATAGGCAGTAGATCTGTGGTATTAAGCTCAAAGTGCCATGAAAATCTGGATGAGTCACAAGTACAAGATACATAGTGAATTCTCTTTTTTGCTCTGGTAATATAGAGAGGCTCTCTATATGAACATTTCCATTTACTGTCTGAAGTGCTTTCTAATGTGCATGTGTATAAGATGTATTGGGTTCGGGTCGCTACTGCAAATTAAAAGGTAGGGAGGGCTTTATTGCTTTGGAATTTAGCATAATAACTGCCTGTCCTGAAATTGTACCCTAGGGCTTCTTTATTTGCCATTTGAGGCTATAAGTCTGTATCTCAGGATGAAAAAATACCAGAAAAATATTTTAAAGATTAATGCAGTCAAAATATCTGAAGCTACCATTATAGAAAATATATTTTCTAGTAGTTTGTTCTTACTTACTCTTTCAGATAGGTTCTATAATTCCATTAATTTTCAACTCCAATAAAATGTGAATATTAATATTTTATTGACTTGGTACAACTCAATGTCATATAATGAATGGAGGATGGAAATCAGTCATATCACTTACTGCCTGCTCTTCCTTGTTCTGCTAGTTTTCTGAATTTTAACTTCTAAAAACAGTGCTTTCTTGTGACTGGCAATAGTAATAAAGCAGTACTTCCTCTGATATTTTCATATTTATGTTCCATAAGCAAGAGAAAACAAACTTAGATTTTCAAATATGATACAGTTCACAGAGTAAAAATCAGTAACTACACTAACTGGATCCTCACGAAAACACAAGGTTCAGATTATCTCTGAAGAAACAGCCAAATAAAATCAATTTAATATAGTTAAACATAATATTTGTATTTGTATAGCATAGTTTACAGTGAACAGTACTTTTAAGTGCTTTATATATAATTTAATCTTATTTTGTCCTTGTGACCAAGAAGTAACCACTTTGTTCTTTTAAAGAAAGGGCAAACTGTAGAGAAATACAGCAAATATAGTATTTTGCCCACCTAATGTTGAGCTAGCAGCAATATATCAGATAGATAGACTAAATAATGCTTTTATGTTTTTTTTAATTCCTGAAGTGATATCATAAATAACCCATAGTACAGATGGGTCAAAAAAATTTCCTTTATAACTACATAGCTTTATGCCGGCCTGGTGGCGCACTGGAGAGTGCACCGCTTGAGAGTGCAGCGGCACTCCCGCCGAGGGTTCGGATCCCATGTGGAGACCAGTTCCCGCTCACTGGCTGAGCAAGGTGCGGGCTCAACACCGAGGGTTGCAATCCCATTGCCGGTCCCCAGTACGGGCGCAACACTAAGGGTTGCGATCCTGTTACCAGTCAGTAAAAAAAGACAAAAAGGAAAAAAAAAAAAATACATTGGGCCGGCCCTGTGGCGCACTGCTACAGTGTGCCGCTTGGGAGCGCGGCGGCATTCCTGCCGAGGGTTCGGATCCCACATACAGACCGGTTCCCGCTCACTGGCTGAGCGAGGTGCGGGTGTGACACCGAGGGTTGTGATCCCGTTGCCGGTCCCGGTCCGGTACGGGCACGACGCTGAGGGTTGCGATCCATTGCCGGACACGAAAAAAAAAGACAAAAATAAAAAAAAATTTACCATCTTAACTATTTTTGAGTGTACAGTTCACTGATATTAAATACATTTATAATGTTGCACATTGTCACCACCACTCACTGTTGCTTTTCCCCCTGTGAATTTGTCACCCTACTTCCCCTGGGTGACAGAGCAACAAAGGATTACTCAAAGCCCATCTCTTCTGAGCATTGAGAAGCCATGAAGGGATTAACTTTCCTGGAATCCTCAAGCAAGAGGCATCCCTTCCTTGGGAAATTAACCATGAATTGGGGTTCTCTTCCTGCAATTATTCTCCAGACGAGGAAGTTACAGGAAGAGAACATAGGTGGAGTTATAGTTTAATAATATAGACTGGTAACTTTCAGTGAAACAAGCCAGATGACATTCCAGTAAGGCAATTAAGTAATCCCTTAACAAAAGCTTGACCTCAGTAAACATTCTCTTCTTACAGCAATTTCCCACTATCTTTACATATCAATCAGTAACCTATCTGTCTTTGAGCCAGCAATTTTGCTGTGTTAGAATACTTTATCTTATGCCAGAGACTTTATAGCCTGAGGAAAATTTCCTGTCCTTTGCAAGGTCAATATTTGAAACTGCAAGGCTTTGGAAAACCAGGCCCTGTGAGGTACATTTGCTTTAAGAATCCTCTACCATTCATCTCCAGAACTCATTTTGTCTTGCAAAACTGAAATGCTGTACTCAGTAAACACTAAACCCCCCACTGAACTCCCCTTTCCCAAGCCCCTAAAAGCATTGTTCTATTTTCTGTGTGTATGAATTTGATGATTCTAGGTACCTCATATGAGTGGAATCACACAGTATTCATCTGTTTGTGTCTGTCTTATTCCATGTAGCATCATGTCCCCAAGGTTCATCCATGTTGTAGCATGTGCCAGAATTTCCTTCCTTGTTAAGGCTAAATATTATTCCATTGTATGTATAAACCATACTTTGTTTATGCATTCATTTGTTGATGGACATTTGGGTTGCTTTCATGGTTTGGCTTTTGTAAATAACACTACTGAGAACGTGGGTGTACAAATATCTGTTGGAGACCCTGCATTTAATTCTTTTAGGAATATACCCAAAGTGGAATTCCTGGATCATATAGTAAATCTACTTTTAATTTTTTGAGCGACCACTATATTGTTTTCATAGCAGCTTTGCAATTTCACATTTCCACTAACAACATACAAGGGCTCCAATTACTCTACATCCTTGCCAGCAGTTGTTATTTTCTGGGGGTTTTTTTTTTCTATTTTTCTTTTTTTTTTATTGTAGTTATCTTCATGGATGAGTAATGTCTTTCATTTCTGAAAATATGTATTGATTTGGCTGTAACTGCCTGTTACCTTCATCTCTGAAATGTTGTGTGTGTGTGTGTGTGCTTTGAGAACTTTATGTCATACAGAAGAAAAACAAAGTTCTAGGTTAACTGGTAGATTTATCTCTCGAGCCATGCATGAGACAACCAACTTTACCCTCTCTAGCCGTAGATAAAGAGAGTGGTAATGGTGAACGATTTCAAGTTCATTTTCATGTGGAACACACACATATTTAGGGGATAAATTCCAGAATAGATTAGAGATAATTCACATTTTCTCTTGTCGCGGTAGCTGTCCATTCTTTCTGCCGAGTTGTTATAAAAATTTCTAGCCTGCAGCCTCCTCCATTTGAGCAATTAAGAGCAGCTGGATAAAATTGTATCTCTTGAGGACAGGTGTCATTAGAAATGCATGAGCTTTCATCTAAATTTGGCTTCCATCCATTCTTTCATCAAATATTTATTGAGTTTCTACTATGTTCCAATTGTTAGGCATAAAGGATAAGATTGTGGAGCTATGGTGAAGAATTAGAGCTAGACCCTACTCCCCCTCCAATGAACATGAAAATCCTGTCTTTTATTCCTTCTAACCCAAGAGGGACCAGTGTACATAAGGGATAAGTCACAGCAGAAATTAAAGGGGAATACTATTTCATAGATGTATCATGCAGTTATGCAATGCAGAATGCTGGTAGAAAGCTGACCTGAAGCAAGAGGTTTAGGTGAAAAATCTAAAGGGAGATTTTTATTCCATGTTTAACTAAAATACTGAGACTACTTAATTGTGCCTATTGAGAGGAACTCAGCAAACAAGAAACATAAACATGCTTTGGCCACTCCCGATTTGTTGAGTTTTCCGAGGCTCATCTACAAGTAAAGGTGAACCAACCAATTCCTCAACTTCTCACCCATCTCTTCAGCAGCTGGTTCTTACAAGGAAGCCAGGAAAGAGATGAGGGAAGGCCTCACGATCCAAGTGGTGGCAATAAAATTGATCAATCACACACAGCCCAGGCCCTCAAGAGTTTGGGCTTTGCTGTAGACTGGATGTCTACCCCCCACCAACCTCACTGAAGCTTAATCTTCACTGTAACTGCTGAGGGTGGGAAATCCTATTACGGTAATTGAGAGGTGGGGCTGTGAAGAGGTGATTAGATTGTAGGACCATGCCACAGTGATGGATTAAAAATGGTGGTCAGAGGCATGTTTCTGAGGGCTGTAAAAGAAGAGGACAGTCTGCCTCAATCTACTGTCTCTGCTCCACCATTTTTGCAAGATGATACCTTGATGTCACTGAAGCCACCACTATGTGCGTCATCAGATGCGTTCCCTGGACTCTGGACTTCCCAGCCTCAGAAACTGTAAGCCATAAATTTCATTTTCTTTATAAATCACCCAATTCCATGTATTTTGTTATAAGCAACAGAAACAGACTAATACAGGCTCCCTTGGTGGAGAAACTTCACATACAGCATTTAAGTTATCTACCCACCTTTTGGTTTTCCCTGGAATTTTTTATAAATCACATATATAAGTGATGTTTGTATTTCATCATGGATTTAATTTGCATTCTTGATAACTAGTGATTTTTAAGCATCTCAGTTGCATAGACACAGGTGTATTTCAAATGGCTAACAAAATGACAGAGGGATGTAATGGGTTCAACAGGTGTATGTGGAATTTCACTGTGTTCTCTTTGCTTACTTTCACATATTTTTTAAAATAAAGCAGTGCCTCTTTGGATATTTACAAGAACTCTTTCTATCCTTCCTTTTAAGGAAGTAATTATTATCTTAATTTTGAACACCCAAGCATTTTTCATTATTATACTAAATGTGAGTATATTCATAAAATTTTAGTAGGTTTTATAATTTAAAAATCTTTAAATAATTCATCTTATTAAGCATATACTGCTTTAACTTAATTATCTATTTTTAAGAAATATACATATTGATTAATACTTAAAAATATATAAACATCCATTCAGTATTGTATTAGGAGAATATATTATATACTCTTTTATTGATGGACATTTTGGTGCTTTTAAGTTTGTGTGTGTGTGTGTGTGTGTGTGTGTGTGTGTGTGTGTATTCTTGTGTGTTTGTAATTATTTTGGTTTTCTTTTCTTTTCTTTTTTTTGTCATGCAATGCTGCAACAAATATTCTAGCCAGCTTCTCCCTGAGGGCATATGCAAGACTGTCTCATTAAAAACATCCAAAGCGGAACTAGAATATTAAATGGATATGTTCACTTCCAACCTAATAGTTAATGACAAGCTTTATTTTTTAAGTTGTAAAATGTCGTGCTCCCATCAGAAGTAAATGAAGGTTCTCAGCTTCCCACAAGCTTGCCAACATGCAGGGTTGTGAGATGTTAATCCTTGACAAGTTGACATGTATGAAATCAAAAGTCACTTTCATTTTAATTTGCAACTTTCTCACTTAGTAGTGACTTGGAGGATCTTGTCATGTGTCTATTCATGACTCTTTTTTCTTCGTTAATAAAAAGACAATTCACATATTTTGCCTAACTTTTTATGGAAAAATCTGTATTTGCTATTAAAAACATAGATGTGTGTGTGCATACTGTAAATATCAATGCATTTTCTGTTACACAGGTTGCAAATAGATTGTCAAAAGGTGACATTTGTCACTTCCTTATGTCTAAGGTGTCATGGGTGAAAATAAGCTACTAATAATTTGTCAACATTTTTGCTTTAAATGAATACAAAATAAAAATTTATTGCATAAATAGTATTTAGCTATACAATAAAAAGCCTGGTGCATAACGTGAAATTTTTGTAGTGTTTTCCAGCAGCACTATCAACAAACAACATTCTTCCCGGCCCCCACTTCACAAACCGTCAACATCCACATCATTTATTTTTGTCCATTTTATTTTCTTTATAATTGGCACACCATCATTGCACATATTTTTGGGGTACAATGTGCTGTTCTGATGCATCTGTACTATTTCATGTGTTTCTCACTGCTCCCATCATAGAATCTTCACCACGACTCCATTTTTGTTAAATTTTCTCCTCTCTCTAGGCATTGCTGAACTGAGCATGGTCCACTTCTTCGTGGTTTTTACTAGAAATAATGTGATCTGTTTTCTTTGGTTCTTCTCAGTGTCCAAGGCAGTGTTTGAAATAAGCATGTAGAATTATAAGCTGAAGGGATGGTTAACTAAAGGCAGACTGCCTACCCTTTCCCCTACACAACTACATGAATTGTGCACCAGCTACATAGAACCCTTCCAATTATAGTTATGCATTCTCCTTCCAGGCTACTCCATGTGTTTCCTATTGCTACTGTAACAAATTAACAACCAATCTAGTCACTTCAAACATTGTCCACTTATTGAAGTCCAACATGGTCTTCCTCAGGGAAAAAAGCACATCTTGGCAGGCTGTGTTTCTTTCTGGAGGCTCTAGGAAGAATGTATTTTCAAGTTAATTTATGTTGTTGGCAGAATTCAGGTCTCTTGCAGTTATACAATTGGTATCCCATTTCTTTGCTGGTTGAGGACTGTCCTCAGCTCCTAGAGGCTGCCCACCTTCTGTGGAAAGTGCCCACCTTCCTCCTCCTGAAAGGTATTAATTGTGTGTTGCATGATTCTAAGGTTGTGTAACTATGACTCCTCTTCAAATTCTCATTTCTACCTTGAAGGCTTCAGGTGATTGGATTTGTCCTTCAGATAAATCTCCCCATTTCTATAACCTTAACTTAATCCCATCTGCAAAGTCCTGCATGCCAGGTAATATAAGTTACACATGGGTTCCAAGAGTTAGGGTGTGAACATCTTTGGGAGACCATTCAGCTGAGCACAGACATCCTGTCTCTTAAATTGAGAGAATGTCCTGTACCATCAAGGATGACTTTGTAAAGATGATGATTATGTTGATAGTACTCAAAGTAGTAATATAGAGGTAGTAGCGGCAGTAATAAGATTGTGAAATCATGGAATTGCTATGGAGATTAAATCAAATCAAGGATTTAATCAGAAAGTGTGATGTAATAAATAAATAGAAGCAATTTCATCGTTTTTATATGTGTAGAAAGGTCACATCCAATTTAGCAGCATGTCCAGGTCTAGATCCAACATCAGACAATATTTTCTTAGACAATTAAGTCTTACCTGTAAAATGGCCTGAGCATTTCAGTGTAGAGTTTTCTTCTCTCTGCTTAATCTCCTTCGCATGACTGCTCTTATCCAGTATAGTTGATTGACAGCACATGGCATCTGCTAAGGAGTTGAAACCGAATGAGGTCACTACCCTGGAGCACTTTTCTAAACCACAGTTGCTGTGGGATCTGAAAACCCTACGGGGTCTGTGGTTTTCTTGTTTAGAAAGGTTTGGCTGTTGTTTGAATGTATGTGTTGCTCCAAAATTTCTATGTTGGAACCTAATACCCAATGATTGAAACCAATTGAGGTCACTACCCTGGAGTACTTTTCTAAATCACTGTCACTGTGGGATATAAAAACCCTGTAGGGTTGGTGACCATACACCATTCTGTCATCGACTATGGCTTTATTGCTTAGAAAGGTTTTGTTATTGTTTGAATGTATGTGTCCCTCTAAACTTAGTATGTTGGAACCTAATATCCAATGGGCTAGTAAGAGGAAGTGGGGTCTTTTTTGAAGTGATTAAGTCATGAGCACTCTGCCCTCATGAATGGGATTAATTTTCTTACAAAAGAGGTTGAGGTGAGATTGATAATCCCTTTTGTCCTTACCCCTTCCACCAAGTGAGGATGCTCCAGTGAAGCGCCATCTTGGAAACAGAGTAAGTTTTCACCAGACACCAAATGTTGGACATCTCAGGCTCCAGAACTGTAAGAAATAAATTTGTGATCACAGCAGTAACTGACCATGACAGCTGTGCAAAATTTTAGTTATTCCTAGAGAGCATATAATGGTATCTTAAGACAAAAACAATTTGACAAAAAATGGACAGAAAGTCTAATAGAGGAAACCCTATCCCACTGACAATTTACCAGTGTTCCTTGTAATTTTTATTTTTATTTTTGAATTGAAGATCCATTTATTTAAAAAAAAGAAAACACAATATCCATTCCTAGCTTTTTATTTTCAGCAAGAGATTAACCTAGGTGCTGGAGAGGAACAGATAGCAGGGGGTAAATTATCTCAGTCTGAAAGAACAATGGTTATTATTCATATAAATATTGTCACGATTACTTTTCTTATTGAGCAACCTTCAACGTCCACTAACTCATTTGAAGCAAACGTTTATGAATGTGTGTTCTCTGCATGTTATTGTGAGAGATGGTATCTTTTGATTCTGTGTGTGATGACCCTGTTCCTGGTATCTCTTCTATCTATATAACATTATACCTGCTTCTATTAAGTATGTCTCCTCTGATCTTAATTAATTAATGTGCCCTCAAGGATGCTGCAACTGTGCCTATCTTTCTGTCACAGTTGGTTCTCTTTATTTTACTGGTCAATTTTAAATTAAAATAGAGAGAGAGAGAGAGAGAGATACTTAGATGGAAAAGATAAGATATATAGACAGATAATAGATGATGAATAGATGATAGATAACTGAGGTAGAAAAAGATAGATAACATCATCTGTATGGAGATATACAGATATAGATTGATGTAAATCAACATGATGAAATTATATATAATTATAAAAGATGTAATTAATATCTATATTGATATATAGATAATATATGTGTACATGTCAATGACATCTATTATATAAAATAACATAATTTGCATATATACATATATGAATATATGTAGGTAGTTATAGATGACAGGCAAATATCAAAATATAGACTTGATGTAGATATATATTATATGTATGTATAAATGATACAATTATAAAAGTATTCACGTAAAAGATGCAATAGATATCTATATTGATATTTAGATAACATATACATATATGTTTTGTGTATATATTATCAATAATATATACAGCTTTTATATGCCTACATATGAGAGTACCTCAAAAAGTTCATGGAAAAATATAATTAAAAGATAATACAAGTCTTTATGAACTTTTTGAAATATGCTTGTTTATAAATGCATAAATTATATATGTATAAATACAAAATTACATCTATACACACATATGTTACTATGTATCCAAAAATAATGCTCAGGTTTTTCTCCCAAGTGTGCCCTGAGTGTCAAGTTTTTATACCTTGTGTGGTAGGCAGAATAATGCCCCCAAAGATGTTCACATCCTAGTTCTCAGAACCTGTGACAATGTAACCTTATGCACTAGAAGGGGATTTATAGATGTTATTAATGCTACATTGAGAGAGAGAGAGAGAGAGAGATGATCCAGGATTATCCTGGTGAACCATAAATGTAACATTTTTGTACCTGTCTTTGGGTACACATGCATATGTCTTCCTATTGCATGTATACCTAGAAGTGAAATTGCTACATTACAGGGCATGGGGTATTTAATTTTATCAGACACCACAAAACTTCTTTCCAAAGTGTTTGTTCTTTAGCTGGAAGGAGATGTCTCCTGCAATTTCTTTCTTAAAATATGTAAGTGCAAAAGACAAGCTGATTTACCCAGACGCAAAATAACATGCAAAGATGCAGGGGACTGAAGGTGTTGAAGAAACTCGTACTAAGTGAATGAAGAAATCTGTTTTCACCCTTTTTTAAATACCAAGTCTATTCATTTTCTATAGTTGTTATAACAAGTGAACATAGACTTAAACAATGCGAATACCTTGCAATTCTGGACGTCAACAGTCCAAAATATGTCTTGTGTGGAAAAAAATGAAGTCAGCAGGGCTGGGTCCTCGTGAAGGCTCTAAGAGAGAATCTGTTTTCTTGCCTTTTCCAGTTTGTAGAGGTTGCCCACATTCTTTGGCTCATGGCCCCTTTCTCCACCTCCAGAGCATGCAGTGGGGCATCAAATCCTTCTCACAATGCCATCTGTATGGTTCTCTGAAGCTTGGGATGTTTCTCTTCTTTTATGGATTCACGTGATTTCCTTGGAGCACTCAGATAATCCAGTATAATCTCCTGTTCTCCAGGTCTACTGCCTTGATTACATCCGCAAAATCCCTTATTGCCATGTGCTATGGATTGATTGAATTTTGTCCCCCAAAGTTCATATCTTAGAAGGTTAATTCTCACTGTAACTGTTGAGGGTGGGAAGTCCTATTATGGTAATTGAAAGATGGGGCCTTGAAAAGGTGAATAGATTGTAGGACTGTGCCGTAGTCAATGGATTCATAATGTTTGTCGGGAGCTTGGTTTTGTGGGTTTTAAAAGGAGAGCACATGAGAGTTTCTCCACCATTTTCTGCCATGTGAGACTCCTGCATTGCTGTAAATCGACTACCAAAGAAAACCCTGACCAGATGTGTTCCCTGGACTTTGGACTTCCCAGACTATTAAACTGGAAGTAATAAATTTTGTTTTCTTACAAATGACCCAGTTCCAAGTATTTTGTTATAAGCAAAAGAAATGGACTAGTTCACAATATAATGTAATATTTAAAGGTTCCAAGAATTTGGACATGGACATCTTTGGGGGAGGAAGGTGATTATTCTCCACACATAAAGTCTAAGGAGGAAAGCAGAAGAATGTTTCTGTTGACACACAGATTTTCACCTGACTGTGTGGAGCAGCTCTCTAGTTCTCAGGAGCTGTAAAATTTAGTCCTCATAAATGTCTGCAAATCCCTTCAGTCAAGGGCATATTTTATGGGATGCTAAAGCTGGATGCCTAAGATAACTTCTTCTGCCTTCACTTCTGAGAGAGGACACCAAGGATCTACGTAACTGTACTGCAGTCCATAAAAGGCCACCAGAGCGGAACCAGAGTGGCCATTTCTGCACAGCCCATGTGGCATTCTTGTTTGGCCAAATTCCTTGCTTTCGATTAAATAACCTCCTACTTTATCTTAAAAGAGTTCACAGAGGTGATGTTTTTCTTCCTACATCAATTGAGAGCTGATTCATAATCCACGAATAGTGGAATGAGTGATTTAATAGAGCTGAGACAAGTTTTCTTCACAGATGTGACTTGCAAAATGTCCCTGAATGTCTCGTCTTCACTTTGAAATTGAAGACAAGCATAAGAACAATATTTCCATGAGGACAGTTTGTGTCTTGGAAAAAATAGGCAGAAATGGACACTGGGATCATTCTTCAGGAAGCCAAGAAAAGGAAGATCATCTGACTGTTCTGCAAAGGAGCAAAGATTGGAAGAGAAAACATGAGCATATTAAAAACTGGCTTAGGATATGCTATAAAATTAGAGGTAGAGGTAAAGGCTGTGTCCTTAGTCTTGATGGGGGATTTCTAACCCTGTCCCCACGCCCTCAGCACACACACACTAATCACTGTTGAGAGATGAGGAGGAAGCCAATTGTTATCAATACAGTTATCCACCCTCCAAAGGATACTGGACCAAAACACTGTAACTTTTGACCTAAACACTCATTCTCAACCACCTCCAGGCCAGTCCTTGCAAAACTATCTCCAGATGAGAATTCTGTGCTAAGTTCTGGACCCTTATTTACAACAGTGTCCTCAACATATCTATTTTGATATCATATAAATATCTGGACTTTATTGTATCTGATATGAATTTAAAATTATCCAAATGAATCCAAAATTATAAGGAGAAGAGTGTTATGACTTATCCAAATTCCATACTACTCTTCCTCCTATATTTCTTGAGGGGGGATGGTTTCCAGCACAAGTTAGTATCCCAAACAAGAAACTAGCACTCAGTCTAGTTTCATTTCTTTCTCCCTAAGTGTGGCTGGGTTTGTGTGGAATATACTAAAAGGCACATGTACTTCACAGGGCCTGGTTTTCCAAAGCCTTGCAGTTACAAATATTGACCTTGCAAGGACAGGAAATTTTCTTCAGGCTATAAGTCTCTGTTGCAAGATAAAGATTTGTGGCACAGCAAGTTGCTGGCTCAAAGACAGACGAGTTACTGATTGATATGTAAAGATACTGAGAAATTGCTGTTAAGAAGGAATGTTTGCTGAGATCAAACTGTTATTGATAAGACCACTTAATTGTCTACTGGAATGTCACCTGGCTTGTTTCACTGAAAGTTACCAGCCTATACTGTTAAGCTATACCCCCACCTATGTCTCTTCCTGTAACTTCCTGGTCTGGAGAATAACTGCAGGAAAAGAACCCCAATTCAGCGTTAATTTACCAAGGAAGGGATGGCTCTCTCTTGAGCACTCCCAGGGAAGTTAAGCACTTTGGGGTCTCTCACTGCTTGGAAGAGATGGGCTTTGAGTAATCCTTTGCATCTCCATCACCCAGAGGAAGTGGGGTGACAAATCTGTGGGGGGCAAAGCAACAGGTTTGACCTTCAGAAGCTCCTAAAACTGGTACAGGATACAATGACACATTACAAGATTTTGTTGAAAGAATGGCCAGAGTTGTTCTATCTGTCTTTCTTTTTTTCTAATTTTATTTGTTGGTTTATTTATTTATTTATTAGTTCCCAGATATAACAACCACAATACTACATTGAACTTTCAAAAGGAGAGAACAGAGCTGAGGTTACCAGAAAGGGGGAGGTGGAAGAGCAGGTTAGTGAGAAATTGGTAAAGGGCCACAAAAAAATGATTACATTGTGTAATGCTGAATATACTAATTATCCTGATTTGAGCATCAAAAATAAGTAAATAAATAAATAAAGGTTTTACTTAAAAAAATAATAATAAAAGATACCAGAAGTTGATAGATGTTCAATAACTTTTGTCGGCTAAATTTATCGACAAGCTCATGATTTTGTTAACTTTCAGCAGTAGGTGGAAGATCTTTATTTCTACCCATTAATCTGATGGAATTTTTTTATGGAAATATTATTTTTGTTGTTGTTTTGTATTTCTTTTTTTTATTCAGAAGCTTCTAAATGAGGAAAATTTGATTTTACGTAGCATGACTTAAGTAAGGAAATCCCTTGATTGTGGTGGGTGTCCCACATAACTCTGGCTAACTCCTTCTACTTCAAATATGTCCCAGTATGAATGAAAATTATGTGGTCAACCTAATTATTCTTCAAAAGAAAGACATCCATCCTAATATTGCTGAGAATTATTAGCATCGTGGCATGGATTGAAAAGGCAGAGACTTATAACTATCTGATCATAGAGAAACTCACTTGTAACCTCAAACTTTTTAAAAAATGCCATAAAAACAATTTGATACAGATTTTAAATTACACTTCCTTACCAGGAACTGCCTATTGTGCAACATATCTTTATTCTAATGTAGACTTATTTTCTCTTCAGAGTATAATTTAAAGATTAATTCAATTCAATGTTATTGCCTTTATCTTTGCAGTGAATTAGTCATTTTACAGTCAGAGCTGAGTTTTCAAAAACTAGAACAGCAAGAACATTATCACTTTATCACGGGTATATATCTGAGAGAGAGAATTTCTACATTTGGCATTTGGAATATATTCTTAAGAAGTAATTTTTTGTCTTCGGAGTAAGTAGGTGTTTATTGTCACTCGATTAACTGTATTAGAGACTAAGTGAATGGCAAAAATTGTAATTCATTCTTAATTCATTAAGCTCTTAGGAAAATGTGATGTAAATTCAGTGGCATTAGAGTTAACCATTTCTAAAAATCTTAGTTTGACTTTTTTGTTTTCTTTCTAAAGATATTCTGAAAATACGAATGGCATACCAAAGTGCCTTAGAGTAATTTTGGATAATTAAACATTGCAATTTTTAAGTTAGAGAGAGAAATATATTTAATAAGTTGGATTTTATTAAATGATTCTAAATCCTTATAAAAAAAAGTTATAGCTTGAAAACAACAACCTTATTTCGTGGTGAATGATGCTTTTCCTTTAAAGTACTGAAATCATGAAGGCTGAATCAAAGTTGAGTACTATTGATGTTTCCTGGATATTTCTCAGCCTTTTGAATTTCATTTACTCAGTTGGAAATTCAAGTATGTGTTCAACAAATATTGGTTCTCTGCTTACTCTGTATTGGGAACCACCAAAGCACTGGGGATATAGCAACACAGGTAACAATGTCCTGCCCTTGTGGAGCTAAAAGTCACGTGAGAAGACGGGCAGTAAACAAACACACACGTATGGGGTGATATCAAATGCTCATATTTGCAAGCACTGTACTAAAATAAGTATGACCACAGCAAGGAACGCTAAGAATGCCCGTCCATCCATTTGTGTGAATAAAGTTTTATTAGAACACAGCCACACACATTCATGTAGTGCCATCTATAGAGATGCTTTTGCACTAACATGCCCGAGTTAAGCCTAAGTGAAAGACACAGGCAGACCCAGAGAACCTAAAATATCTTCTATCTGACCCTTTGTAGAAGCAGTTTCCCAATCCCCTGGTATGGAGATTTATGTAATCTTATATTTTACTTAGGGTGAATGGGGGTCTCTATGAGGACATAGATTTTTAGCAGCAGAGTCTGCCATTAAGTGTGAGAGCAATCAGGGCAAATACTTAGGGGGAAAGTTTTTCTGCTGAGAAAAGAATTATGTGATTTGTCTTAGAACAAAAAAATACAAAGTCAAATTGTCACTCATACTACTGGACTAAAAAGTGAAACATGTGTCAGGAGTGGGGTGTAAACATTTTAATTCTTAGTTATGAGTATATTCATGAGTGTTTTTTAAAAAATCATTTTACTTGTTTAAATTTTGAAATAGCCTCACATGAAATTGCAGAAATAGTACAGTCTCATATAATGCTTTATCCAACTCCCCCAACCCCTGGTGACAAGAAAATGTCATGGAATCAACTGTATCTTAACAGGGGAAAACTAACAAATTCAATGAAGGATCTGGTTGTTACCTGGTAGCAGTTTTAGCCTAAACTGCTAGTTTAGTTGAGTTCCCATAGAGCTGGAATATTTATGTGCCTCAGCATACCCAGACCCACAGCAGAAACCAGGTTAGAAAGAAAGGTTTTACTTGCACATATTTCATGGAAAGAAAAAAACAAAATAAAAACACCCTCAAAGACACCTACCAAAATCTTAGCAGGAGAGAAGCATCATAGAGGACCTAAGGGCTAGAAAATAAAAGTTGTTCATCAGTTCACTCAAGAACCTATTTGCAGACTTTCAGACTTTGTGTGAGTCTTTGATGGAAGTTTAATTCATTAATTACCAGTGACCTGGGGAAACATACATAGATTAGACAAAGCAAACCAATATCAAAGGCCAAAATTCCCCATGATTCCTGATGTCTAAATGTCATGCTACAGTCATGTTCACCTGTCAGTTACACAATGTCAAAATTCAATAATGAGGAGGTGTGAACATTTTTGGAATCAAAATGGAGTCACTTGAGTTAAAAGAAACCCTGACAGGTGCAGCCTGGGAAGGGACATGCATGTGTGCTTGATAACAAATGCTATTTATTACAAAGGAGTCTGCAAAGCCACGACCTTGCACAGAAGCTATCGTAACCTTAATTTTAAAAAGGGGGAAAGAAGAAACAAACCAAACTTCTCTGCAAGAACATCTAAAGAGCAACCGTCTGTCCAACCTTGGACTTGCATCACCCTTGGTATTGATCCTTGCAGCCAAGAATAATTATCCCTACACAATTATGTAAACTCCCATCATTTTTCCTATAGAACCCTTTGTCTTCTTTTAGCTCCCTGAATATGCACATAGTTCACTATGTCATGCAGACTCCCAGTGCAATGTTATATTTCCAGTTAGGCTCCTTACACGTTTAGAGTGCCTCTCACTGTGACATAGGTTGAAAAGGAGAATACTTTTTAGTATTCTAAAAAGGTAGAAAATACTTTTAGAAAAAAAAGTATTAGAAAGAAAAAAGTAGAGAATACTTTTTAGATGTCATTATAGACAAGTTAGATGATAGGCAGGATATGGTGTAGACACTTTTTTGGAACAGGTGTTTGTAACTGTGTAAAATAGAGAAAAAGTAATATATGACAGATGACAGGAAATATATTTCCATATGGTTTGGAGACATTCAATCAAGTCCCAGAGAGAGCAAATAAAGTTCTTAGTGTGAAATTGAGGTTAAAATCAATTTTTAATTTGTATGAAGACTTAGTTGTAATGGAAGTTTAAAGTAGATAATTAAGTGAAGCTAATATGAATGGAAATAAAATTAAATTACTACCTATGGGTGTAAGAGAGTGTGCATTTTCTGATTTTGAAGACACTTTTCAAACAAATGCACAAGAATCCTTCAATAGTGGTTTGACGAAGAGTGGATTGGGGCCCAGAATCAATCTGAAAGGCTGACGGATATTAAAACAAGCCTATTGTACAACACAGTATTGGATCCAATGAGTGCCAATGTTGAACTGACACTCAAACTGATTTTAACTCACTTCCTTTAATTTTCAACAGGAATGGGCATCCTTCCTTACTGTGAGAGAGTTTGGATGTGTCGTCCGACCCCTGCCAAGCTCATGTCAAAATCTGATCCCCAACTTGGTAGAGTTGGGATCAGTTTTGGTCATCGGGGTAGATCCCTCATGAATAGATTAATGCTCTGGGGCTGAGGTGGATGATTGTGAGTGAAATCTTGGTCTATTATTTCCCACAAGAGCTGGTTGTTTAGACCCTGGCACCTTCTCCCGCCTTCCTTCCTCTCACCATATGATCTCGCATGCTCCGGAGGCCTGACACTTTCTGCTGCAAGTAGAAGCAGCCTGAGGCCCACACCTGATGCAGCTGTCCCAGAATCACGAGCCAAATAAACCTCTTTTTCTTATAAATTACCCAGTTTCAGGTATTCTATTATAGCAACATACAAACGGACTAATAAATACACTTACCTAAAGCTGCCGTCAAATCTTTGGAGAGTTTCAGAAGTCTCCCTATTTCATAGGTTTAACCGAAATGAATGAACATTTTGGCTCTTTTCTCCAGGCACAAACAGAAAGAAATTAGACATAAGCATGGAATCATGTTGTGAATAAAAGTGCATGATTCTTCCCTAGGAGCCTGCTAATGGTTAATTAAAATATGTGCCTAAAACTAGTAAAAAATGTGGCTAGAGTGAGGCCATTGTATTTTCACGATAACCGTAATGCTGATGTTAACAATAAAATAGAAATCATTAGAATTTAGAAAATAAAGGACAAAATATTGAAAGAACAGATGGTACTGAAAAAAAACTGTTTAAGACTTACTGCAAGATTGACATAGATATAACACTGTCAAAGTTATGCAAAAAATATTACTTTGAAATCATTCATAAACTTACGTAAATACAAGGAGTTAATAGAAAACTTAGATCCAGTTGTTTAAAAAGTACTTATTATGCATCTAAAGTTTTAAGAAGAATGTCTGGCATCAATCAAGCCTGCAGTAAAGGTTTTTATTAGTATTATTCCTACTGCTGCTCCAGGAAACTGCTGGTGATTTAAAAAAAAAAAAGTGGGAGAAAATAAAACAACAACACAACAACTAGGTCTCTGTCCAGAGATGCTAAAATTAAAGTTTATTCTGTTTTTCTTTTTCTTTTCTTTTTTTTTTTTTTTGAGCTGTCCAAAGACATTGTGTCTTGGGAGAGTATATTAGCCCATTTTCTGTTGCTGATAACAGAATACCTGCAATTGGGTAATGCATGAGGAAATGAAATTTATTTTTTACAGTTTTGCAGGCTCCAGAGAACACATCTGGTGAGGGTCTTCTTCGTGGTGGGGGCTCTGTACAAAGTCCCATGACAACACAGGGTGTCACATGGCGAGAGTGGCATGAGAGAGTTAATGTGCTCAATTGCTCTTCTTATAAAACCGTCAGAACAACTCCCATTAAACCATTAACTCATTACTCTATGAATAGATAATGCCATTCACAGGGGCACAGTTATCATGATCCACTCACCTCTTAAAGTCCCTTTCAATAACCATAATTGGATTATCCACTCTCTTAACACTGTTACAATAGGGGTCAAGCTTTAGTGAATTTTGGGGCCCTTCAATCCACAGCAGAGATGCTCAAAGACTAAGGATATTCTGTGTTTTTCTCTTACAAAGTACACTTATGTTGACCTCATCCCAATAAGAGTTTGATTTGTCATTTTGGAGATGATTTCTTTACACATAATTTGCACTCAGGAAAAGAGCCTCGGGAGCCTTGACTATTCTCAAAGCAAGATACCATTTTGATCCCCAAACTGATGTAACCTTGTAAATTTTGTGCTATAATGATAGTCATTCTTTGCAATTTAATGTAAAAAGCAACACCAATTCACTATATGAAAAGGTAAAGGGGAGATAAAGAAAATGAACTAAATCAATTCCATTTATCAGGCAGAGTAACTATTAACACTCTCTCTCTCTCTCCTCTCTCACGCACGCGCGCACACACACACACACACACACACACACACACACACACACACACACACACATTTACTATTCTCATAATTTGTTCCAGGGGAGTTTAAGACATATCACTTAGGTTTCCAGTGGAAGGCAATGCACAAAGTTGAGGAAAATGCTTCACTTCTTTTGTAACATACTTGTTCCAGGGGAGTTTAAGACATATCACTTAGGTTTCCAGTGGAAGGCAATGCACAAAGTTGAGGAAAATGCTTCACTTCTTTTGTAACATACCTCCGAGTCCTGTTGTATTCTTGGAATTCCAAACGTTGAGAATGAGTTGGTTTGATGGATCCTACTTGTAACTGTTAACAAAGAGGACTGATCCTGCTGCTTCTTTGTGTGTGTGCATGTTTATGCTTATTTATTTAATTTGCATTTTATGGAATGATTGTAAATGCCTTATATTCTATTAGCTCACTTTTTCTTGCATTTCTCTACCTAATACAGTTTACTTGCTTCTTAAGATATTTTGTGTGTGTAATTTTTTAAACATTTATTTATTTATTATTATTATTTTTTACATTCTAAGATGTTGAGGAGTAGGGGGTGAGGAAGGGGGAGGGAAACAGATGTGGGGGTGTAGTGGGTGGGGTTTGCCCATGGCTGGCCTGGTTGCTGATGGGGGTGTGGCTAAGGCCCTTGCCCCACCCAAGCTCAGGGGCCCAGGGGCTTCCAGTGTATGTAATTCTAAAATCACCCTTTCTACCATTTTATCCTCTTCTAATAAATTGTTTAGAATATATTATAGTTTTTTGGGATATTTTAAAAACTCATCTCAGTATCTTACTTGTAGCTTCCTTTGAATAACCAGCAGTTTTAGTTTATTTTGTGACTCTTACATTTTACCATACTAACCCCTTGAAATTTAATTCTTGATTAATCAAACGTTAGGTAAAAATTACATATTGCTTTTTTTTTTTTTGCCCCCACTGGTTCACAGCAATAGAACTTTAAAAAATATGCCACAGTCTGCAACATTAAAACTTTAATTTTAGTGTCTGTGAATGCTCAGAAGTGTCACCTCTCCCCCAGGGTGATGTAGACACAAAGGATTACTCAAAGCCCATTTCTTCTGAGCAGTGAAAAGCCCCAAAGGGATTAATTTCCATGAACCCTCAAGAGAGAGGCATTCCTCAGAAAATTAACACTGAACTGGGGTCTTCTTCTCTCAGTATTTATTCTCCAGGCCAGAAAGTTACCGAAAAGGAACCTAGGTGGTTACAAAAAGAACAATAAGATAATTGTCATGGCAGCAGTCATTAGGTTTGGCTGCACCAAGGACATCTGCCCTTAGAGCCAGCAATTTTGCTGTGTTACAATTCTTTATCTACAACAGAGACTTTAGCCTGGGGAAAGTTTCCTGTCTTTCACAAACCTTACATTTCTATGTGAAATTTTAAAAAGTTAGGCTATACCTGAAACTACAGGGTCTTGGAAGCCAGGCCCTGTGAAATACATTTGCTTTATTAATGTTAGTATCCTCCACACAGAAGTACTTTTCCAAGTGAATCAAGGTAACTGCACACATGTGAGCTGCTTGAATTGTATCTCTCCTCTCTGTCACTTTCTCTCTCTCTCTCTCTCTCTCTCTCTCCAACATCCTCACGGACATTCACACATGTGTAAGGCCTAAGGAGATACTATGCTTCATTGACATTCTTTACTGTGAAGTTCCAGAATAATTAGCCAGTGGAAGAATTGCAGAAAAGTGCCCTGACTAATGCTGTGGTTTTCTTGGTCCTGGGAAGCGTCTGTGTCTCTGCTCTACAGCTTGGCGTGCTGTCTGTACAGAAATGCTTTGTGAGTGATTGCAACCTGCTCTATTTTCTAGCCTGTCTAAGTGAGAGTGATACTCCCCCAAGAACAATTTATTCTTCAGAAACAGGCAATTAAACTCTCTGTGAGCCTCAACTCCTTCAAAATGGTATTTGAAACTAGATTTTGAGGATTGGTTTAAAATGACGTTCAGGTAAAATTTGCTCACTAATCCCCATAGATTACAAAAAAAAAAAAAAATCAGATGTAATTTGAGGCTTTCTTAGGATACAGTATAACAAAATATTGCTCTTTTCCCAGTGTCTAACCCAATTAGTAGCACAAAACAACACACAGAATAACCATTTGACAAACTCACACTCAGGAGGCTATTGAACTGCTTCACATTTTATTCTTGATTTTATAAATAAAAAGAATTTCACACTCATTAGACAAATTATAACCACTAAACTATTTTTTAAAATGCCTAGTTTTTAACTATTAGCATTTTTCTTTAAAGCAACAACATTTTATATGGTAAAGGAGACTGCACTTTTGTTGATTAGAAAAGCACATTTTTTTTTTCTGTGAAGCTATGCTATTAGTTAAAAAAAAAAAAAAACGGATACTATAATTAGTCAAATATGTGTAGGATTGCCACAAGCTTCAGATTTATATGAGGATTATTAGTGGAAATCATTTTGATGATAGATGAACAACAGTTCAGAATTAGTGAGTTAGACCTTCAATGTGTATATTTTCAAAGTTTATTGATTTATATTATAAATTTTATGTGACCTGGCAATACAATGTTAGTGTTATTACACTAATAAATGCCTGTTTTGAATATGTTAATAATTTTTAATAGAAAATGTAGAAGAAATTGAAAATGGTTAAGAATTGTGGAAAACATATATCAGAACTGCCATAAGATCTGGATTATCAATCAGAGTCTATATGACCTTTAGAGTCTCTTTGAATCTTTAGTTCAATTTCACTGAGAGTGAAGGGTTTGCTATTTCTCTGATCCCTTTTGATACTTTTGACAGTAAATATTTTTAAGCAATGTGATTAAAGCCCATTTATTTTGTCAATTATCTATAACTTCTTTTAAATATATCTTGTAAGTATCCATCAAGTATCTTGGTTTGTTCAGATGTGTGTACAGTTCTTCAAGTTATATATGTGGATGCTTCTACGGTTTATGATGGTCTCCAGTTCTAAAATAAATGAATAAGTAAATAAAAGTCAAGAACTTCCCAGGTGAAAATGACTGAAATTTTAACAGCAGAAGTAAGTAGCAGTCCAGAAAAGTTGTGTCAAATATTATTCAGTCAGTTCCTCATATCTGAATATTCACTTTGTCAAGAAATACATGATTTCCAATTCCCTTTCCAGCTCCACTTGATTCAAATGCCAGTTACAAAATAGATTGCTACTTTGTAATGCAAAGTTACAATCTAAAACTATTTTTATATATGACTATTAACACTGCTGTTTGCAAAAGTGACATTAAGATTAGAAAAGTATTAGATTAGAAGATTTTCTTCTCTGCTTTAATAAAATCAAACGCGGCCTTTTTTGCCTTGTGCCTTAAAGCAGGAAGCTGTGAAGCAAGTAATTAGAACTTAAGGATAGAGTCTATACTGTCTTAAAAAATCCAGATTTAAATTTGGGGTTTATTAGCCAAGTCCTAGGAATAACTTATCTGTCTCCTTGCAGCTTTGAATGAAAGAAAAGAGCAAGGAGAGGGAGAGGAAGGATTAAGGTGTGGGAAAGAGGAAATAGGATAAGAAAAGAGAAAGATGTGAATTTTGCATCATTGAAATACCAAAACACGAGACCCAGATGAAGCAATCGCATCCTTAAAAAGATCCTTGAGACAGTCCAACAGGAGACATGAGGTCATTCGACACATATCTCTAGTTCCCAAGTTGCCTTTACCATCTGGAAGCAGATCACATGCCTTCAATCGTGCATGGTTTGGGGATGTTCAGTAACTGTAAAGACTTGTTAGAATTTCTGGAGAATATAACATGTTCTAAATCTTTCTAGTCTTGGTTAGATTTGGCAGCCTCAACCTCTTCCCACCCCCTTCTTTCTTCCTTGTTTTCCAAAGTCCCTAACTCCCTGTCTGTAAAAGGAATCCAAATATGACTTAAATATTACATGTGAAGTCCTCTCCCAAAAAAGATATCTTTCCAATGTAACCATGTCCCTTTCCCCAAACTTCTCCACATATCCCAGACTTGTCCTCAGAGTCTAACCCTTGAATAACCCAAATTCTTATTTAAAGTATGTTTCCACCCAAATGTGTAGGTATCCTCAAAGAGAAAGCATGTTTCCTGTACTGGAAAGCACAAATATTGGTAGGCACTTTTCAGAATACCTGTAGTATTAGTCCTCATTAGGAGATAATCAGAAATCTCTGACAGTCCCTCCATGACCGTAATCTTCCAAGAGACTATTGCTGAGAAGTGTGGATTATAATAATTACTCTGCACATTTCATATAGGCATTAACTATAATACTCTGTGGAAATACTAAGTCTATTATGCATGTATATTTGCCACATGGGATATGCATAGATTCATAAAATACACCTATATGAAAAAAGCAAAGTTTAAATGGTGTTTACAAAATTTTATGGTTATATGTGATCTATTTTTTAAGTCAAGTTGATCAAGCCTGGAAAGAGGATCCCAAAATGTAACAGAGAAAATATCACCCTAGAGTATGTTATAGTAGAATCTGCAAAGTCTAGCATGTAAACCCTAATCTACTTAACTTTTCTACATCAAAGGAAACGGGACCACATGAAAAGCGTTCAGTAGATGCAAATGTGCAGCTAATATTTCAGCATTAAAGATCTGAAATCAGAACTTTGATTTAAAGTGTTTTGTCTGTTCGTTAGAGATCAGATAGTGAGAGGAATAAGGAATGAAAGCACCCACTTAACAAAATTTTGAATAAAATATGCCAGTGAATGTTACCCAAGTTAAAAATGGGTAAATATATGCTCAGCAAAGTTAAAATACGAGGAAACACTGAACAGTAATTTCAAATGATATATGTGGGTACTCTGTGTTCGGGATATGGAACCCAACTCCCCACCTTTTAGGTATGGTCTGTGCATAGTGACTTCTTTCCAAAGAGCACAGTACGGAGAGGTGGGGGGTGGGGTAAATTTACCTGCAGAAAGCAGGTGCACACCACCTTAGCCAGGTGATCAAAGTCAACCTCAACACTAAGAAGATATGTAAGTAGCACATGCCCTTGATATGACCTGATAAGAAGGACACTCACCTCTGTGATCTTCCTTCCAAAAACCTACAACCCCAGGCTAATCTTAAGAAAAGCATCAAATTCTAGTAGAACAACAGTCTACAAAATACCTGATCTGTCTTCCTCAACACTGTCGAGGTCCTCAGTAACAAGAGAAGTCAAAGAAAACTTCACAGCTCAGAGTAGCCTAAAAAGACATGGGTGGTCTGGATTGGTTACAGGAAAAAAAAAATTAGGGAAAACTAAGGAAGCATGAATAATGCATAGATGTTAATTAATCAAATAAAAAGTGCACATGCACAGATTTACATATGAAAGGAGTTTGCGTTGTGGCCCAGGGGAAGCCCAATAA
Organism: Galeopterus variegatus; assembly: GCF_000696425.1. NCBI lineage: Eukaryota > Metazoa > Chordata > Mammalia > Dermoptera > Cynocephalidae > Galeopterus > Galeopterus variegatus. The sequence continues at coordinate 119,226 of NW_007732020.1, forward strand.
ATGTGTGACTCCAAATTATCAAGCAGTGTTGAAGGCATCCCTCCCCAGATTAAACATATGAGGGAAGACAAGACATTTCACGTTGATAAGAACACCCCCAAAGCTTCCACCTTTGAGGATAAAGCTTGGAAAACGTTAGCAATGTCACATGGAGGATGATTTTGGCTCTGTGCTCCTGGAACGTGAGTGTGCTGGACAATGTCTGTAAAAGCAAGAACTTGAATGATCGGCCACCCATTTTTAACTGGGTAGGAAGAGAGGAGGGAAAATTGCTGAGAAAGTAACCAATTGTTCTACTTAGGAAAAGATGGAGAGCTGGAGTAGCTAAGATGTGAGAGCAAAGAGCATTTAAAACAGAGAAAGAGGGAAAAAAGAGAAAAAATGAGGCTTCCAGAAGTGAGATTGAGGAATACACACACACACACACACACACACACACACACCTCACCTTGTGGTTAGAAATATGATTCTCCTCTCACCCCCTTCCCTAAAAGATCTTTATTCAAGCCTACATTATATTTTATAGAATCTTGGGTTGGATTACCAGCTATCTTACTTAGGTTATAGCACAGGTAATAACAATGCAATATTCAGGTTTGGCTCAGTTTGTTTTTTGACGTTGCTGGGTTTCAAGCTCTTTGAAAGTTAAAAAGACTGTGTTGCTCACCTGACATCTACCAGAGTGCTTGACACAAAGTAGAATGTGACTGAAAACGAAATTAAGACCTAGGAGAAAATGGCTGGCCATTTCTGAACATCCTCAGAAAATTAGACTTTGAGGGGATAGGTTGTTCTTGGTCCCCATTACCTGAACTGATAGAGGCACAGCTCCAACTGTACCCCTTCTGTTCACGTGCCTTGGATCTATGGAACCCAAATAGTCATGCACTTGGTTAGAATCTGCTCTCTGGGACTGCAGGTTTTTAAGTTGCTGATCTACCAACACAGTGAGACAGTAGAGTTCCCTACCTTGTGCTATAGAGAGAGGACTGAATCTTTGGGGTCTTTTTAATTATTGTGCTTGATTGAATTAGCTTGGTAAATCACATTTGATTAATGTGTGGACAATGCAATACTACTCAGCCATAAAAAAGAATCGAATTCTGCCATTTGTAGTGACATGGATGAGCTGGGAGAAAATTATGTGAAGTGAAATAAGCCAGGCAGAGAAGAGAAATTCCACATGCTCTCACTTATAACTGGGAGCTAAACATTAAATAAATAACAAATAAATAAGAAAGAAACGACTCTAGTAATAATAAGCTGAACTTTCAGAAAGAGAGAGAACAGAACTGGTCAATAAAAAATTAGAAAGAAACGACTCTAGTAATAATAAGCTGAACTTTCAGAAAGAGAGAGAACAGAACTGGTTACCTGGGGGAGGAAAGAGAAAGTGAGATGGGGGTTAGTGAGAGATTGATTAATGGACACAAAACAGCTAGTTAGAAGAAATAAGTTCTACAGGTGTACAGTCAAGCTAGGCATATGTAATTAACATTAATTTACTGCATGTTATCAAATGGCTATAAGAGATATGATTGGATGTCCTCATCACAGAGAAATGATTAAGTTTTGTAAGGATGCATATGCTCATTATCCTGATTTGATTATCATCAATTTTATATGGGTGCCTTGGATTGAATGTCCCCACAAAATATAATCCCCACTGTAACTGCTGAAGGTTGGAAAATCCTATTATGGCAATTGAAAGGTGGGGCCTTGAAGAGGGGATTAACTTGATGGTTTAATGGTGTTGCGGGAGTGGTTCTGAGGACTTTAAAATGAGTCTGAGTGATGAGCTCTCTCTCTCTCTC
>NW_007732020.1:122001-131408 GCF_000696425.1 Galeopterus variegatus
GACTTGTTTCCAACACAAAAATATACATAGTTTTCTGTTGACTTCAAAATTCAGAGTTTTCCAACTTACTCCTTTGAAAGATTTGTTTGGATTCCCTTTGTACCATCTGGTGCAGGAAAAAAAAAAAAAGAAAGATTTACTCTTGAAACTGATTAGAAATTTCATTTTCTCTGGGGAATATGTTAAATTTCTGTCATGTAGAACGAACCCATTCAATCCATGAGCCCTGAGGATTTTCTTGCAGACAAGGGTATATGGTGTCCACAGTGTACAAAAGTAAAATATTTCACTAAAGACTCTGTGGACTTCATAGCAAGATTTCATGTGAAATGTGACATGTTTCATCAAAGCTAAGTAGGCTGCTATAATTACCATTACTATAAATTGCTTCATCAGACAAAATCAACTCATGTCCCTGAACTCTTTGCTCTATAAGGATTTTTTTTTTTTAAAGAGTGGTGTTGTTGCAGATACATTTTTAAAATTACAGCACTAAGTTAATCAGAGCAGAGAAAATAAGAAGGTAATGATATTTTGGCTTTGATTTTATATTTAGTGTACACCATCCCAATTTTTCTTTTTTAAAATTTTTTTACTTGTTGCTTATTTCTAAAGGTATTTGAAATACACTTGGATGTCACGAGAAGAAAATCTTCTTAGATAAAATTGAAATTTTTTAACTTGTATCATTTTTGGTATGATTTGTGCAGTAGATTTTTTGGTTTTTGTTTTGGTTTGTTTTAATCTGGAAAGCAGGCAAGCTTACAAATTTCAGGGGTCATTTGGGAGGACGTAAGATAAAAGAATGCCTGCATCTTTCAACTCCAGAGATCAAAAGCTACAGAGGGGGGAAAACTATAAAAGCATGAGAAAGTTTTCAGTTGGCTGTTTCCCTTTAAAATGCTAAGAGAGAAAAAGAAAAAAATATATACAAATAAAATGAAAATTTAAAACAAATGCTTACAGAAGAAAAGTCTCTATTGAGAACCAATCGTTCCAAATTTAATGACGTTTTGCCTGTTTTTATAAAGCATTTTTTTGTGTATTCATATTTGTAAATTAGTATCCTTGTATAATTTAGGAACTATTACTTGATTTGGGGGGAGCGTGGGGGGAGGAAGGTGTGTTTCTAAATATAGAATAAAATTTTAATGCAATTCATCCACATTAAAGTCTTTATATATATTATATAAATACTACATATATAATATATAAAGACTATATATATAATGTGTGTGTATATATATATATATATATATTTTTTTTTTAAGTGATGTTGAGGAGGAAAGGTTTCTTTTCTTTCCTATCTTAAGTTCATGGCTGAAACCCCTACAACAAAAGATGGATTAACAAGAGAAAAGCATGCAAATTTATGTAAAGAAAGTTTTGCATGACACAGGAGAAATGAAGACCTGAAGAAAAAGGTAGTTTTTATGCCAGGTTTCATGAAGTGGACAGTTGTGGAGAAGTTTGATTGGACTAATGGGGTATGATCGAATGTTAATAAACTGGGGGGACCTAGCAAGACCTGTGTCTTTAGATTCTTCCCTGTGTCCCTTTGTCTTTATAGATAAAAATGATTCTTTCCTCCAGGTATAGAGAGCGCACTTTGAATGAGGGTCTTATGACATTCAGGGAAGAGCCTGAGAATCCTTCCTAGGTCCCATGACCTGCTTCGGGGGGTGTCAGAGAGTCCTATCTATGTTGTATGACTGCTTCAGGGGGAAAGGAGGTAAGGTGAGAGAGATCCTGTTCCTGCTTTTTTCTCAAATGCCCTGGTGCTGGATTTGGGGGTAGTAGGTCCTGTGCCCAGTACTGGTGTTATTTTAACTCAGCTTTAGATGATTGGTTTGTACCTTTCTTTGCTTTGCATTATGCCATATCTAAAAGTTGCCTGCTTATAGAAACATCTTTACGCTTCTCTATGTTGTTTTCTTAAGACAGGCATTACTCGGCACAACTTCCTGACATAGTGTAAGTGTTCCATACCTGCTTTGTCCAGTACGGCAGCAGCTAGCCACGTGGGGTTACTATGTACTTTAATGGGGCAGGTGGAACTGATGTACTGAACTGTTCATTGTTGTTAACATTAATTAACTTCAGTTTAAGTATCCACAGATGTCTAATGGCTGTAATATTGAATATCATCAAAATTCTTCATTTCTTCGGTCGGTTTTTTAATCTTATCAAGAATACTTCTTTTCACGACTTCCACCTATCCCAATAGATCTTACCCTTGAGGATTGATCGGGAGACACCGCCTGCTCCTTGTTTTTATTTATTTATTTTCCTTTTTCATTTCAAACAGGATCTCCCTTCACCATTGAACCATCCTGGATATTGTATTTATAATTGCATTCTCCTTCTGTTTTACGTATATTTTGCATCCTCTTCTCTCTTCCCAAAATTGGTTTAGGAAAGAAAGGGATGAGTCTAAAGCATAAGACAGACCGTTCCTGACTTACCATCTGGGCTGACGTGAGTTTTCAACTTCATGATGGTGTAAAAGTGATTTGCATTCAGAAGTAACCATACAACCATTCTGTTTTTTACTTTCAATACAGTATTCAATAAATCACATGAGATGTTTATCACTATATGACAAAATAGGCTTTGTGTTACATGATTTTGGCCAAATGTGGGCTAACATAAGTATTCTGAGCATATTTAACATAGGCTAGGCTAAGCTATGATATTCAGTAGGTCAGGTGCATTAAATGCAGTTTAGACTTACAATACTTTCAACTTAAAATGGATTCATCAGGATGTAACCATGTCATAAGTTCAGGAGCATCTGTATACAAGTCCCTGCAATGAGTTAGAAGACCATATAATTAAATCTTAGTGGTTAAGGCACAGCAGACTACCTCTATTTAGATATCAGAACCCCCATTAACTATCTAGACAAAAATTAAATGTTGCAAGGTTCAACATTCTCATGTACACATTGAAATAATACTAAGTGCATGATAGATGATAGGCAGTCAAGTACTTGATGACTATTTGGTTTATCACTATAAATTAAGTAAACAAGTAAAAGCAATGCTGAACATTGATTGTGATACTGCTTCTATAAGGACAATTTACTTAAATCCATTAAAATGAGTAATTATGAAATATACTGCAATGATTCTCTACATAATATTATGGTGTGGGTCCCATTAAAAATGTTGTTTTAGCTTAGAGTCAGCATCTGTCTTAGCATTCAATTGTAAGAAATAAGTTCCCACTTATTTGCATAAGTGACAAAAAATGTTAATGGTTTGCATATCAGTATGCTCATAGTTAACCTATATGTGACAGTAGTGAAATAGACCCAAATTCCTCTATCTACTTCAGCTCTGATTTATGTAGACCTAGCAATAAACACATTACAGACTATGGAGAGAAATGTGAAGGCTTGCTTACATGGACACCAAAATTAATCTCTTTTCAGAACAGCTTAATTTATTGAGTACATATCTTACATACTTTACAGTGATCCCATAATTAAACGTGTTGTACCCAAAATGGATAATATTGATGCATTTCAAAGATTGTCATGGAACATGCTGTCGCTAGACCCTTATTAGCTAGAATAGTGAGTTGGGTTTTAACTTCCAGTATGCTGTGTACAGAATTGAGCAATCACTGTAAAAGCTTTCATAAATGTTCCCCAAACTAAAAGCACATAGCATTGTTATTGGGTTATATTATGCTGACAAAATAGCTTTTTAGAATCATATTTGTTGGCTATCATTTTCATACTATTTCATTATGCAGCTAGATAGCTTTTCTGTGGTTATATTTCAGTTTTCTTTTGCCTTTGGAGTGAAAATATTAAGAAAATGTAATAAAAAGGCAAACATGCAATGAAAATATCAGTGTTATAATATGAAAGGAAGCACAATTAATAAGTTGGAATTTTTATCATTCTTTTTAGATTGTTCAAAGTCAACATCTGAATTTATCTACAGTTCAGATGTGCAGTCTCTGCAGTTTAAGACTGATATATTTAATTTTGACCAGAAATAAAAAGGTAGTGAGAGCAAATCATAAAAGAACCAAAGGGGACAATTTATGTAGGCTTAAGGCAATTACCTGAATGTGTGTGTCCCTTTTTATAGAATGACACAGTGTCCTTGGAGTGTTTATCAAAGGACTAAGAAAAAAACAGTTAGCTTAGAAAACGTCCTGACTGAAAATAATTTTATAAGTTGAATTGGATATTTCCAAAGCCAAATGCTGTATAAAGAGAAGAATTTTAATGTGAGTGTCTTACTTCTCAGGATATACAAGAACCCTATTATCTTCTGCTGGAATCAGATCATGTGAGAACTGAGAACTTCTTGGGTTGACGAGCCTAGTGGTTCTGTCTTTGAGCTATACATGATGTTGAGACTCTAAACACAGCTGTGATCCGCTCTGCAGAAAAATTCACACATGCACATATACCACCATGCACCACATAATGAAATTTTGCCCAATGATGGACCTTAGACATAATGCTGGCCCCATAAGATTATAATGGAGCTGGAGGTGTGTAGTAGGCTATAGGTTCTAGGTACATGTAAATACGAGATAGAAGGTGCTCAGTTTCCCAGGATTGGGTTTCAGGCCACTCTCCTGGCTATCAAATCACTCCTGTAGGACTCAAGCCCCTCCTCTGGGCCCTGAGTTACTGTTGAATGTAGCACCAGTTTTCAGAACCAGCCTGAGATGGAGACCAGGCCCCATAAGATTATAATGGAGCTGGAGGTGTGTAGTAGGCTATAGGTTCTAGGTACATGTCAATACGAGATAGAAGGTGCTCAGTTTCCCAGGATTGGGTTTCAGGCCACTCTCCTGGCTATCAAATCACTCCTGTAGGACTCAATCCCCTCCTCTGGGCCCTGAGTTACTGTTGAATGTAGCACCAGTTTTCAGAACCAGCCTGAGATGGAGACCACAGGAGGCAGACATATAATTTCAGTGGCTGAGCATGCTCAGTAGCCTATGAAAGACCTTCCACTAGAGGTGCTAGAGAACACCCAATATATTTTGAGGAATTTTTAGTGTATGTGTTGCAATTTGACCAATGAGCATGCTCCAAAGAGCCCAAGAGAACATACACTGGCTACGTTACTTAACCTGCTACATAACCAAGAACCACCCTTTTAGTTAAATATTCATTAAGTAGCATGAATATGTATAGAAAAGCCAACTATAACGGTAGAATCTAGCAAGAAGGCAGGGCCATGCTCCCTTCTGACCCAGCCTGCACTTTGTGAAGTGTGTATTTCTTTCTCTTTGCATTAAACCTGTTTTTGCTTTCTATTCTGACTCTGCTCTTGAATTCTTTTCTGTGCTGGAGTCAAGAACCTGGTAGAATACGGGGTCAAGGTCCAGCATCTGACCTCCCTAGACTCTCTCCTCCTGTGACAAGTGCATTCTGTCATGTTCTCACAAGGACACGATTGCCTAATGACTCATCTCTCAGAATGTATCTGCACCATGAAGCCACACATGACTGTATATCAAAGGATCCCTTTGAAGAAAATCCATGGAATGGTGTCCACACCAATTAAGTCAATCCATCTATAATCTTAGAAATTAGGAATCCAAGTGCCAGGATAATAAACTAGACACCCAATGCACAATTAATCAGCATCATTTCCAGAGCTTGAGTTCATGATTTTATTCTGATGAAGTCCTTTTTTTTAATTTAATTTTTTTATTTTAACATTTACTTGTACGTATTTGTGGGGCACACTGTGTTGTTTCAATACATGCATATACAGCACAATCACTCACATAGAGTAGACAGCATAGTTTTTGTACCCATTAGTCCAACACTTTTCCTCCTATCCTCCTCCCCTTTGGCCTCTGGTAACCATTTTTCTACTCTCTACTTCTATGAGATGACTGGGTTTTTTTTTCTTTTTTTTAAATTCCATATATAAGTGAGATGATGTGGCATTTGTCTTTCTATACCTGACTTACTTCACTTAACATGATGGTTTCCAGTTCCACCCATGTTGCTGCAAATGACAGAATAGCACTTCTTTTGTATACAAAATGAATACAATTTTTACCTGTCAATTTAAAAGATCATGACAGTAACAAGTATGCTATGGTGATTAATGGAAATTTGTTATCCAGTCCCTCTGCCTACAGTTTTCCTCAGTAGGTAATGGCTTTGTGGATTTAGCAAAGTCAACTGAAGTCATAACAGTGGAACTTTGTGGCCTTTCTGGTTACATCATTAGCTGTCCATTCAACAATGAGGGAGAGGACACCTGGTCACACCCCGACTCACTCTGTCCCTGACCTCAGCTCATCCAGCACAGGGCCATTGATTTCTTGCAGCATCCTACCTTGGAGCTAAGTCGCAACTCATGATCAACAGTTATCTTATGAAAAGAAAAGCAGTGATCCCATTTCTGTTTATTTTTAGAAGACTAAAAGAGATTCAGGAAGTTTTTTGAGAAGGGGATACTCTCATAAAATGTTTTCCTGAGGAATTTGGAATTTTTAAAAATTTATTTATTTGATTAATTTTTGCTGAACACCTCTTGTTTCTAACCAAATACTATTGTGTTGAGGTTCACTGAATTCCTTCAAGCTTCTCAAGAATTTCCGTGTTAGGGGAAGAAAAACACAACTTCCCTATACTGAAAATTAAAGAATATTTTCATTTTCTTTAAAATTATAGAAGGCATTTTGCTCAGAGCATCATGAATATTTGTTCTACAATCCTCATTAATATGGATTGAGTTCCCTTTGTATTCGTATTGCTTTAATTTTATAAATTATTAAAAATAGAATAGAAGACCATTAAAGGCATTCATTACTGAGTCAAATACATCTCATGTGCTATTAGATCTTCTGAAAATATTTGCAGAGCACAGAGATAGGCAAACTTTTTCTGAAAAATAATGTTTTCTAGAAAAAGACAGATATTAAATCTCGTAGGCTTTCTGTGCCTTGTCACAATGACTCAACTGTGCTTTGTAGAACAAAAGCAGCCATAGACAGCATGTCAAGGAGTAGATGTGGCTGTGTTCCAATAATGTATTTAAGGATACTGAAATTTGAATTGCATATCATTTTTGCATGGCATGAAATAATGTTCTNTTAAATCTCGTAGGCTTTCTGTGCCTTGTCACAATGACTCAACTGTGCTTTGTAGAACAAAAGCAGCCATAGACAGCATGTCAAGGAGTAGATGTGGCTGTGTTCCAATAATGTATTTAAGGATACTGAAATTTGAATTGCATATCATTTTTGCATGGCATGAAATAATGTTCTTCTTCTGAATTATTTTTTTCCCAACCATTTAAAACTGTGAAAGGAATCTTAGTGTGTTGTCCATACAAAAAAAAAAAGTCAGTGGGAAAGAGTGGGTGTATTGGATATAGTTTCTGGATCCCTGTGTTTAGAGTAAAAATCTGTTTCAGCTACACTGAGAATTGCTTTTGAGCCATGTCGTTGAACAGATCCCCTTAATTCCCTCTTGGCCTCATAGGAAAAAGAGCAACAAAAAAAGGAAAAATTGGAGAAGAGAGTTTGGGTAATTCATTTTGCTTCTATTGTGTTTTTTTCTTGAGCTTTCTTCATTCATGCAGTTTTGTGGGCGTGCAAATCTCAGGTCTGTGGCTGCTAAGTCTCCTTCTCTGCTTCATGTTTTGAAAGACAAGCTTTTGTTGCAACAGAGTGGGGTAGTTGTATAAAGTAAGAAGAAGGATGAGCTGTCATTCTTTAAAGGCTTGGTTTTGGGCAACTTGCTATGTGCCGGTTGCTCTGCTGAGTGATTTATGTAAATAATTTCATGAAAAGCTCATACCAAGCCCATGCATGTGGAATCATTATTTACCAAGGTTAGAGTGGAGGGGATTGAGGTAACAGGTAAGTATATCTTCTAACGTCACAGAGTATTGAAGGTACCTACTGAAAGAATGGATGCCAAATCCTACGTGCTAAAGATGGAAAGGAAATAATGTGAGGTGGGTTTCCTCGTTATAGAGTTGCTACTTTCAATAAGAGAAGGAAGGAAGGACAGAAAAGTAGAATATTCACTCATATATATATATCCATATATATATCCATACATACTCACATATATATATCCATACATGTATGAATAAAATGTCATGGGGATTGTACCATCTTAATAAGGAAAACAAAAGCTAAAATGATGCTCTATGCACCAAATCGTTTTTCATTGAAAGAATGTAAAGCCATCCACTGCATACAATAACACCCCTCCCTATCCACAAAGGATATATTTCAAGACCCCCAGTGCATGCCTGAGACCTTAGATAGTACTGATCCTATATATATATCATATACAATATATAGGTATACTGTATACTGTGCTTTGTCCTATACATAGATACCTATGATAAAACTCAATTTATAAATTAGGCACAGCAGAAGATTATCCATAACTAATCAAATACAACAATTATAACAATATACTGTAATAAAAGTTATATGAATGTGGTCTCTCTCTCTCTGTCTCTCTGTCTCTCTCAGAATATTTAATTGCACTGTACTCTGCTATTTTTGGACTGTAGATAACTGAAACCTCAGAAACCAAAAGCATGAATAAGTGGACTACTGAATGCACACTCTCACTGGATGAATACCATTCAGGCCTCTACTGCTTGTTTTATTCTATTTAAACTTAGAGTAAGCCATACGTTTTTCATGTCTACTTTCCTTTTTCATCTGATAGTCTTCTATTGAAGGACTTCCTAGATTTAGAAATAGTATACGTGTCAGAACTAGGATCAGCAAATATGTGCAACCTTTTTTTTTTTTCCTTTTTGTCTTTTTTTGTGACTGGTAACGGGATCGCAACCCTCAGTGTCGCACCCACACTGCGCTCAACCAGTGAGCGGACCTGTCTCTATATGGGATTCGAACCCTGGTAAGAGCGCCTAAAAGTTACTCTCCTAGCATATTTCCAGTGCATGGTACAATATTATTAATTCTAGTCCTCCTGCTGTGCATTAGATCTCTAAACTTGTTTATCCTAGGTAAGTGCAACTTTTTAGCCTTTGATGAATATCTCCCCATTTTTCTCAAATGAAAGTCAAATGATAAGAATTTTTTTTAAATTAGTAGATAGAAATTTATATGTATTTTTTATTTAAAAGTAACCCAATTAAAAAATGGGCAAAAGAGCTAAATAGGCATTTCTCAAAGGAAGATACATGAATGGCCAACAGACACATGAAAAAATGCTCAACATCACTCAGCATTCGGGAAATGCAAATCAAAACCACATTGAGATACTGTCTCACCCCAGTTAGGATGGCTAATATCCAAAAGACTTTGAATGATAAATGCTGGAGAGGTTGTGGAGAAAAAGGAACCCTCATACACTGTTGGTGAGACTGCAAAATGGTGCAGCCTCTATGGAAAATGGTATGGAGGTTCCT
>NW_007732020.1:132060-133782 GCF_000696425.1 Galeopterus variegatus
AAGTGAAACAAGTCAGGAACAGAAAGAGAAATACCACATGTTCTCACTTATTTGTGGGAGCCTAAAATAAACAAATAAATAAACACACAAATACACAAACAAATAAAGGGTGTTGAGGGGTGAGAAGGCAGAACAATCACAGCAATTCCTTGAACTTAATTTAAGTCAAGTGAACAGATATGATGTTGGGGGGGAGGGGTCAGGGTGGAGAGGAATTGGTTAAGGGGCATGAAAATCAAGTGCAATGTATATTAAGAAGTAAAATAAAATAAAGTAATCAATTAATTAATTAATTAATTTTAAAAAAATAAAAGATAATGGACTCAGATTCAACATGGTGCCCCTGAGTGCTCATCAGGGCTGAACCTGGAGCCAGTATGCTATTGCAGACAACTTCTAAATTGGCTATAAGGCGGACAAGCTGGGCTGTAGACTTCTATCTTTCCTGATATACTAAAGTGGATTGGTTCTATGGCGGACACTGATCTCAAGACACGTGCAAAATTATAAAATAAAAATAGCAGGCCTTTTATATGGATGCAGGGACACAAAGTAGTGTCTCTTTATACCCAAACATAGAACCATTGCATTTCCACTCCTGGTCATGGCAAATGTTGATACCTGAATACCTGAAGCCAATGCCTGCATCTCGGGGGCTCTGCCCACTTTTCTATGGATACAGCTGATGGTGATTTTAATACTGGTGACCATTCTCATACCATGACTCGGCCCAGTAGGATCTAGGTTTCATGGATCCCCTAACCTGACCAAGGAGGATGTGCTGATCACAGCCACCTTATCTCAAGACTGTGGCTTGGGTTCCTTCTCTTGTCCTAGTACCCTTTCCTTAAAAAAAATAAATAAAATAAAATCCATGAGCCCCCAGGTTGGTACGGGGCATAAACTACTTATTGACCTGTTTGCTCAATTCTGAGCTCCACACAGTGGACAGACAGATCTTAGCACTTAAGTATCCTGTCTATCATTATTAGCACAATAGGGAGCTTCCATTCATAAACATCTGCAGGAAGCAGATCGCCTTACTACACAGTTCATTCCAAGCAGGAACAGTTTCAATGATCATACAATCTGCCTGTAGGTAGATCCTTTGTGAGTTTTCCTGCAACCCGTTTGCATCCATTCCAGATCTTCTTTATAGATGCACACACCTTTCTCCCAAGTCTTAGCCTCTCCAATCTCCATTACTAAAACTTGGGTCTTATATCCCACATCTCTTTGCTTTGACCTAAGATTGTGGAATCTTCCAATACATCCTCACAAAACACAACTCTCCATCTTTGGAACATCACAGGGGCTTCTGTCTGCATTTGCTATAGTTTTTCTTTAAATGGATGTCTTAAAACATTGCCATCAGGACTAAATGCAGGCCTCTGTATAAGCTGCAAGGTAGTCAGCTCCTTTCTCCTGACAGTGTGTATCTATCAAACAGAGTGAATAAACGGTTAAACTAGGAATCCTCAATCCTACCTTTAAAAAGTAAAATTCAGGACTTTATTCTTTCTCTGCTACATTTTATCATATTTTGGATAGCCAGTTTTATTTTTTCTACAATGTAAAATATTGCCCCAAGCAAATTACAGCTATGTGAGATGAAGACGTCTTTCATGTCTGCATCCAAGCTCTGGACACTCATGTCAGACAAGAAAAATCCAGGGAAAATGTACTTTTACTGCAGCCTTATGAAAGTTCCAACTGATTGAT
>NW_007732020.1:134597-136124 GCF_000696425.1 Galeopterus variegatus
GTGTTAATTACTGATGACAAGGGGATTAAATTAGAAGCCAGTAAATACTGCATATGTAAAAAATCTCTACCTATTGAAAAATTGACACCCGTCTAAATCACCACTGGTCAAAGAAGTTTTCTTTAGTAAAGTTAGAAAATATCTTGAACTGGAAGAAAATTACTTTTTTGCATGCAAGTCAAATGGAAACTAGAGGAGAATTTAAATTTTTAAATGCTTGTACAAAAATATAAAAGTATACAAAATCAACTAAGTTTTCACTTTACAAACAGCAAAAAAGAGAAAATTTAGTGGAAATAAAAATAATTTTTAAAAAGTTGTAATTTATTGGAATAGAAAACTGAAGTTTTAAAAAACTAGCAAAATCAAACATTAATTATTCAACATAGACACACACTACATGAGTGTAAAAACTGGTGAAGTCCTGAAAAGATCTGTAGTCTAGTAAAAAAAAACAAAAAAAAAAAACAGTGGTATTGGATACATTTTAATAACCTTATGCTGATATTGTGCTATAGGTATATAAGATGTTACCAGTGAGTAAGCTGGGTAAAAAATACATGTGACTTTACCATTTTTCCAACTCTCGAGTTTCAAATTACTACAAAAAAATTTTAACAGGTTATATTTTATAAAATTAATAAAAAATAATATATACCTAGTGAGACTTATTAAGAGCAAAATAAACTTTAAAAATCACCAATACAGTAATAAAATAGGTGACACCATTCCATACCATACACACATTGAAGGATAATAATAAAATGTGGATAACAATTTTATGTCTTTCGAGCTGACAACATTTTCGAAATGAACAAATTCTTGAAAGACACAAATTACCTAAAGTGACACACAAGAAAACCTGAATAGCTGTAAATAAATTTTAAACATCGAGTTTTAGAAACTTTCGACAAAGAAAACTCCAGGATAAGGTGGATTTTCTGATGAAATTTATCAGGAATTTAAGGAAAAAATTCTTCCAGTTCTATACAAAATCTCAGAAAACTGCAGAGAAGCATAATGCTATGTATTTGGTNAAGAAAAATCCAGGGAAAATGTACTTTTACTGCAGCCTTATGAAAGTTCCAACTGATTGATAATAAGCCATCAAGAAACACTCACTGGGACCTTCTAAGGACTGTCTCTCAACCAGTTGCAAAATGATGTGCTTGCACAATTATCCAGCTAAAAATTGTACATATTCTTCATATTGAAAGAAATGCTGCCAGTCATTTTTCACGAGTTTGAATATGCAAAGTTTTGGGTATTTCTCTCATCATCTTTTTCCAAGTTTAAATATCAATTTATAAAATATTTTAAGTTCGGTTACAGGAGATGAAACATGCTTTACATTTGACAACATCATGATGTGTTTCTTTGAACTTAAAGGGTGTTTTTTGCAGACAGCATATATTTGTGTCTTTTTCTTCAGTCTGATAAATCGTGTCTTTTGATTTCATGCAATTATTGATATATTTGGAAAAAGACCTGTCATCTTTGCTCTTTATTTTATAATTATTTCAACTT
>NW_007732020.1:137688-142868 GCF_000696425.1 Galeopterus variegatus
TCTTCCAGTTCTATACAAAATCTCAGAAAACTGCAGAGAAGCATAATGCTATGTATTTGGTGTGCATTACAAATGCTGGTAGAACAACTGGGTATCCAAATGCAAAATAATAATAGTAATAATAATAATAATAATAATGAATAATCCCAAGATTTTCTCAGAGCATGGACAAAAACTAACTTTGAATGGATGAAGAATCTTGCTAAAGTTAAAAGTATAAAACATTAAGGATAAATTTAAGAAAAAAGTATTTGTATCACCAAGATAAACAAACATCTCTTACATTAGACACACACATGCAAAATACGAAAAAAATTACATAGTCCTCATTACAACTGAACCATTTTGATTTTCAAATGACATTGTTGCAAAAAGAGTATAAGCCACAGACTGGGAGAAAATATGTGCAACAAATGTAACTGACAAAGACCTTGTCTATAGAGTATATAAAATAAAAACTTATGCCTTGGTAAGAAGAAAAATGCAACTTTTTAAAATTTGTAATGAGCATACCAACAAACACTTTAACAAAGTGTTGAACAGACAATTCACAAAAGATATATAAATGACAAGTAATTGTATCGATTGATCTTTTGCATCATTAAATTATGAAGTGTGAAATGTCTATTAAATCCAAAAATAATATTAGTGCACACATATTAAAATGGGTAAAATTAAAGATAGATAATCTCAATATTGCCAAATAGTTTTCATGCATTGCTGGTGGAAACGGAAATGGTTAAACCACTTTGGAAAAAGGTTTGGTATATTCTTCTCAAGCTAAATAGAAACTTTATGCATGACACAGGAATTTCATGCCTAAGTACTTGCCCATGAGAAATAAAAACATATTTTCTTGAACAACATGTTTATAGATGTTCATAGCGGTTTTAGCAATAACAGGTAGAACCTAGAAACAACCCAAAATATCTATCAGCAGGTGCATAGAAAGACATTTGTTCTTATATTTTATTATATTATGTTCTTATAATTAATATATTATTAAAACTATGCATATAATTATATTATATATAATTTATTAGTAATATTTTATATTATGTCCTTATAATGAAATTATCCTGAGAAAGTCTAAGAAACTTATACCACCTACATGAACATTGGAGGAAACTCAAAAATACAATGCTTAACTGGGCACAGATGAATACATACAGTACGTTTCTTGGACATGGAATTCTGGAAAAAGCAAAACTGATATGTATGACTAGTTGGGTTTAAGAATTAAGGGAATCGAACACCCAATGGCAGGAGTGACTTTCTGAGGTTATGGGAATGTGTTTTATCTTGATTATGAGTAATTGGCAAAGAGACATTCCCAGGCACAGACATTCATTCACAGCCTATCAATTTTCTTAATCTTTTGAAAGAGCCAAACTTTGGGTTCTGTTGGGTATCTCTCCTGCTTTCTATTTAGTGGATTTCCACTTTTATCTTTAGTAGTCCCTTTCTTCTACATATTTTGGTTTAATTTGATCTCCGTTCATTATATCACTATATTACCCCTTCTCCTATCTCTGGGTTTGATGGCTCTTCTTTTTCGAGTTTCTTAAGATAATAAATTAGATCCTTGACTTATCACATCTACTAATATGTGGTGCAATGGTATGCAAGTTTATTTGCCAACATGTTAGGTACATCCAACAAACTATTTTATACTGTGTTTTATTTACACCAAGCCTATTGGGAGAAGTGATTCACAGTACATACATCCATAAAGTCAATTTTATCTAGACCAATTAAAGGGTATAGAAATAAAGTACAAAAATGCATAAGTATTTATTGAAATCCATAATTTGTTTAAATAAAAAATGTATGTTTCACACATACAAAGCATAAGCAATTTATTTATATTAATATATATTTCTATATGAATGCATACATACATACTTAAAATAGGATTTCTTTAATTAAATATTTTAACAAATATAAATGTCACTTCAAAACTGGCTGAGTAAATATTTTGCAATAGAAAATACAGACATGGTGAACAAACAAACAGAAAACCCTTTTAAAGTGGTAAAGGTGGGCAAAGAGTTTTGCAGTTCTTATCAGATGAAGCACCAGTGAATTGATTATAGTTCTTCACCTGCAGAAATAAAAACATATGCCCCCCCAACCCCGGTTGGCTTTTTTGTGAAGGTTCATATCAACTTTGATTCTTAATAGCTCCAAATTAGAAGTAGCCAAATATGCTTCAATAGGTGAATACACGTCCACAACGCAGCATTTTTCATGGAATGGGATGCAGTTCAATATTTAAAATTTTAAAAAGCTGATTAACACAACAAATTGGGTAAATCCCAGAAACATAGCATGAAGTCAAAAAGGCTAGAGACAATGCCTGCTACATCCATAAAGTCAATTTTATCTAGACCAATTAAAGGGTATAGAAATAAAGTACAAAAATGCATAAGTATTTATTGAAATCCATAATTTGTTTAAATAAAAAATGTATGTTTCACACATACAAAGCATAAGCAATTTATTTATATTAATATATATTTCTATATGAATGCATACATACATACTTAATATAGAATTTCTTTAATTAAATATTTTAACAAATATAAATGTCACTTCAAAACTGGCTGAGTAAATATTTTGCAATAGAAAATACAGACATGGTGAACAAACAAACAGAAAACCCTTTTAAAGTGGTAAAGGTGGGCAAAGAGTTTTGCAGTTCTTATCAGATGAAGCACCAGTGAATTGATTATAGTTCTTCACCTGCAGAAATAAAAACATATGCCCCCCCAACCCCGGTTGGCTTTTTTGTGAAGGTTCATATCAACTTTGATTCTTAATAGCTCCAAATTAGAAGTAGCCAAATATGCTTCAATAGGTGAATACACGTCCACAACGCAGCATTTTTCATGGAATGGGATGCAGTTCATAATTAAAAATTTAAAAAGCTGATTAACACAACAAATTAGGTAAATCCCAGAAACATAGCATGAAGTCAAAAAGGCTAGAGACAATGCCTGCTGGAAGATTCTGTTCATAAAAATTTCAAGAATGTGTAAAACTGACCTAGCGTACTGAATAATACATCTGTGGTTTCCTCTGGGGTTAAAAAGGATTAGCCACAAAGGGGCTATTGTAGTGGTGGGAATATATTTCTTTTGGTGTGGATAATGTATACCTACTTATTCATATTTGAGAATACACATTGAGATGTATATTCAAAATCGATGACTTTCACTTCAACACGTTTACTTCAATAAAAATTACACAGTTCGGTTTATAGCCCCAAAAGGCATAAGTAAATGCATACAAAAATTAGTTTAATAAGACAAAATCATTTTCACTTAATCAGAGTTTACCCAAAGAGTCTTCGAGGAACCAAATAAACAGAGCTTATGAAAGCTTAATCACTTATGTTGAGTAACGTGCTGGAAGTATCTCCAGACTTACCATTGGGAATCTTAGAGGCTTTCCTTCATTCTGTTAGGACATTCCTCTTAATTTCATCCTGTTCTCTCCTAAGCAACATAATTTATAAAGTCATTCAGAATTAAAATCTTTTCTTTCTCTGGTAGTCAAGAAGCAGTCTTTTCATCTGTCCTTTAAGTTAGGGATCCAAATAAATTAAGATTTTTATTTTCTTNTTTCCTGAAGTAAATGCATTTCTTTCTGCTGCTGTTATGCACACATATGTGTACACATACATGTATGTGTATGTATGCAGATGGAGAGAAAAATGATAGATACACAGATAAATATGATAGGTGACAGATAAGCAGGTAGATGATAGGTAAATAGATATGGATAGATGGATGATTGGTAGATGAGTAGATAGGTTATAAGTAGATAGATAAATAAGTATGGGAGATGACAGGTCAGTAGATAGATGACACGTAGGTATATACATATGGTAGATAAATAGACGGTCTATAGATGACAGGCAGATGGTAAATAGGTCATATATAAATAGATACAGAGGGGGAGATAGAGGTACAGAGACACAGATGGAAAGGTAGGTAACAGATGGACAGATAGACGACTGAGGGACAGGTACAGGGCACTCCAAAAAGTACATGGAAATTTTGCATTATCTTTTAATTCCATTTTTCCATGAACTTTTTGGAGTATGCTGGCAGAGAGTGAGACAGATAGATAGATACAGAGAGATAGACAGACAGGACACTATGGATATTTAGGATTTACTGAATCCCTAGGTGGAGTTGTTCTGTACGTGGCAGAGGGTTAAACTCCATCACTGGCCTCCACCAACTAGGTGCTGGTAGGAGCCTCCCCCCAAATGTCTCCAGACCATGCAAAATGGGGGGAATCCCCTCATTTAGAAACATAGTATTAACATATAAACACAGAGATATAGTACACTGTAGATACATAATCTTAACCAATTCAAAGAAATGCAGACATCCTAGCGTTTCCTCCCCCAAATACTTTAGTACGCTTCCCCAAAGATAAAAGAACGATTTCCTGCATCATGACAGTTCTATTAACACACCAAAGGGAAATCAAGCGAATTTTCTAATATCATAAAAGGCCATTGTTTATATTTAAATTCGCTTAACAGTATAGAATAAAACATCTTTCACATTAGATAGTATTGTCTCTTTAGTCTCTTTTAAGCTGGCACAGCCCCTCCTTTTTCCCCCCACTTTTATCTGAGTTCACGCTCCCTTTCAAGGTGATTATGCCATGGCTTTAGTAGAACGACCCTCTCTTATTCTGGACACGTCTGATTCTATCTCCTGTGCCTGGGCACCCTCTCATTCCTGCTGAGCCAGAAATTAGGTTTAAACGCATAGTCTGAGTGGAGTTAACCATCTGGGACAGCGACGCTTCACAGTGATGCTGAGCACAGTGAAAGGCCTTGTATGGGGAAGAGACAGCCCCAGAAAGTGTCTGTATTGATGAAGCTGATTGACTGATTACTGGTCTCTAGTGGAATCAGCCAGGTCTTTCCACTGATAACGATATCCTCTTTTGAAATACAGTAATTCTTTCAAGATCATCTTGCACTGGCTATTCGAAACTACACAGCACATTTTGTTAACTATAGTCTCCCTATATTAACTATAACCCTAGACGCCATTCTTCCTATGTCTCTGACATTTTGTAGCCACTGGTTAAGATGATGTTGAATGTTCCCAACAGAAAGAAGTGACAGAGTTTGAGCTGATGGATATGCT
>NW_007732021.1:0-4426 GCF_000696425.1 Galeopterus variegatus
GGGTTTAGTGTGCCTTCTGGTGGCCATCTGTTTTGATTATCTAATTGGTATTGAGGCCAATATTGTGTGCAAAATTTTATAAGGAGCTTGGGCTTGATATGGGTTTTTTATAAGGCATTGGAGGGGAGAATCTGCTACAGGTGACGAGGGGGTAGCTCCCATGTTAAAGCAGGAAGGAGAGTGAAAGACAAGGAGGTGGAGAAGGGAAAAATTCCTTCGGCCAGAGGGAGGGAAAGACACAAATATAGAGGGCGTCCCCACCTATATTCTGTCAGTCCCAGAGGTTCGGAAACGAACCAGGAGGGAGGAGGATAGAAGTCGTCACTTTACCCTCTGTCACCTCAGCGAGGGTGAGTGCCTGGAGGCTCAAAGGAACCCGGCACTGGGATTTTCGGGAGCCCTGGGCTTGGAGAGACAGAAATACCAGATTGAAGGAAAAAGCGAGAGAATGGGAGCTTCACCCTGAAGAGGTCGCCTCTAATTGGGCTGGGAAAGGAGGGGAATGTGGATTGCCTAATGTGACGAGAGAATACCTAGGGGTCTGCCCAGTGCTCTGAAGGCCGTGGTGGGGTGTATTCTCTGTCTTAGGGCCGGCGTTAGAGGGATACCAGACGATTACAGTAGCCCAGCCTAAGATGGCGCCCCTGGAGAGAGACTTACGTTTAGGTGAGCCGGTGGTGGGTGCAGAGAGCCAGTGCCAGAGAAAACGGACGAGGGCGAAGTGTCAGCAGTGAGAACCGCTGAGATAGTGAAGGAGGTCCGAGAAGGAGTCCCCTCGTGTAAGGGGTGAGCTCCTCTAGGGTTTCGGCACCAATGAAAGGACGACAGGACCCGAGCTGACAGTTCACCGGAGGGGGGAGAAGCATACATTTATATAGAGCCGGATTCCGGGAGAGGGTGGTTAGTACACGGGGCGGTAGTTGATTGGCCGGGGGCGGGTAATGATTTCTGATAGGCTGCACCTTGGCACCGGTGAGATTGTTAGGACCCGGAAGAGAAAAGCGCCATGTTTTAGGGAGTGCCTCCTTTGGGGTCTTCTATGGGGCCTTACATTTATACTCATGGAGAGAAAGGATATTGGAATAGGATTGCTAAATTACGTATAAAACTGATTAATGCTGTACAGGACAACAAAAGTACACCTTGGCTATTGTACTCTTCTCTAAGATGAAATTCATTTGCATTTCTATCAGACAAGAATTACTTGTCAGCTAACAGTTTTCTGCACGTTAGTATCTACCCTTTCAGAATTATAAAATGTCTAATCAATAGTCAGTAGTAAGTCAAAGGGCTGGCCCGTTCGCTCAGTTGGTTAGAGTGCAGTCTTATAACACCAAGGCATGGGGTGTACAGGTCAGCCACAAAAAGAGAAAAAAAAAGAGTAAACAGTAAATCAGAACAGAAGTACATATCCTAGGAAGTTAAGTAATCCTTGGGTGGGCCTGTTGGATAATGCTTCTGCATCACTGTCCCCTCCCTACTTTGTTCCCTCTCCTGTATCTTTTCCCTTATAGCACTTATCAGAGTTTGTAAATATTCTTTACAGGTTTGACTCTTTTTTTCTTGTTTGTAAGCTTGCCTAAGGGGAAGGGAAGAGGATCTGGTAACCCCTGTGTAGGGGAAGTGAAGATAAATGGTTAGGGTTCCTTGGGGGTTCACAGTCTTGCCCAGCATTTGATGTGAATATGCACGTGTGCCCAGGTGTTCCTTAGTTATTGTCTAATGTAATTGTGCATGTGCACCCAGGTGTTCCTGGGTTGTCTGACTTGCACTCAGGTGTCCTGGGTTATCAGACTTGCGTATAAGGGATGAATGGGTCTGATCCACAGTGCCCTCCACCTCCGGGATGCTCCAGGGGGGCCCCAGGGAGGCCGCTACTCCTGCTGGATGCTGTTGCTGTCAAGGTCCCTGGGACCCTCTGGAAGGACACCACTGCTGGTACAAGCTGCTGCTGCTGAGGACTGAGCTTGTGTCATCTGCCAGTGGCTCCCAGGATCTTTCCCAGTTACCTAGCTTGTGGACCTGAATATGAGGGGTCTGTGACCCAGTCTGTACAACATGTTTGACGGGTCTCTGGGCCCTAGCCTTACCAACACAATTGGCTACATGGGCAGGATTCTGACAACTGCCCTAACCATACACCCTGCATTGTGGGGCATTGTAGTCACTCAGTACATATTGGTTGAATGAATGAATAAGTGAAGAAATAAATGTTTATGCATGGGACGATGTCTTAATCGTCTGTTACTCTTTAAGTTAAAACAATTGGAATTCAGATTCACCTGTAACTCCTGAGCGGCTTTTACATAAGTCATCCTGTTTGCCTGTCTTTCTCAGGCCCTGGTTTCCAATCTTGTCTGCTTTCGAGAGTCACCTAGAGAGCTTTAATACAAAATTAGAAGTATAGGTGCCTGGGTCCACCTCCAGAAATTCTCATTTGATTAGTCTGGGGTCCAGCCTGAGTATCAGGATTTTTAAGAGTCCCCAGGTGATTCTTATTTGGATCCAGGGTTGAGAATGACTCCTTATACAACTGATGTCAAACGTTTTCAAGAGCTTTGCTTAAACTATGAGTGTATATTTGGTTATACCGGTGCCTGAGCTAGGGTGCAGCAAGAAGCACTTGGGTCGTGCAAGTGCTGACTGCATTTACATGATACCCAGAGTGCGTGCCTCCTTAAATGTTGCCACTAGGGATCTCTAGCCTCACCCTAGTTGGAGCTGGGGTTAGATGCATGGTGAAACAGCTGACTTTTAAGGCAGAAGGAAGGGGGGTGCAAATTAAGAACCAGTAGAGAATTCCCGATGAGGAAACTGTGGCAAACATTTGCCCTGGAAGCTGCAGTTACCGTTCTTCTTTCTGGGGACTGGACTTCAGTGTGTGGGGGGCTAAGGCTCACAGACCCTTCACACCCATGGTACAGACTGGGTCACAGACCCCTCACATGCCTGGCTGGGTCACCAGACCCTTCATGTGCCAGGCTGGGTCGCAGACCCCTTACATACAGGTCGCAGGCTAGGTAATTGGAAAAGATCTTGGGAGCCACTGGCAGAGTTGACAGGTTCATTCCAAAGCAAGCTCAGTCCCTAGCTTCCTCAGCAGCAGCAGTGGCCTCCCAGGGGCACTGGCAGCAACAGCTTGTAGCAACAGTAGTGACATCCTGGGGATGAGGGGCACTGTGGATCAGAGCCATTTGTCCTTATACTCAAGTCTGAACCCAGGAGCACCTGGGTGTGAGTCAGACAACCAAAGAACACCTGGTCGCACATGCGCACTTATATCAGCCAATAACCAAGAAACACCTGGGCGCACATACACAGTTATGTTTACATCAAATGCTTGGCAAGATTCAGAACTCCCGAAGGGAGGCTGACCATTTACTTTCACTTTCCTTACAGTGTGTGTGAGAACTAAAGAAAGGTTAGGCAGGATCTAGAGTAGGGTCCCTAACCTTTTTTGTACCATGAGTCCCTTTGGCAGTCTCAATAATGTTTTAAATGCATAAAACGACATAGGATTATAAAGTAAACCAATTATATTAAAAAAAATCACTAAGGTTTTTAGAAGATATTGTTATATAGCAATATGCATGCTACTTTATTAATGCATTAAATAAAAGATGGAACAGTGATCGGAATAACTACCGTACTTTCAAAGTAGTAACGAGCATAAACAATATCTAAAGGTATCTACAACTGTAGTGAGATATATCTGATTTGGTGGGTGACAAAGTTACAGATACTGCTAATATCACTATAGTGGTTTGTTGCCTACATTTATAATTGAAAGAAATGTTACATTTCAGTTAGAGTAGGAGAAATAAAGATGTAATTTTTTTTCTTATCCAAGGTGACAGACCCCTTGATTTCTTTTTTTTTTGACAGTTTTATTATCAAAACATAATCGATGATATATATTTTGGGGATACAGATTTGAATATCAATACATGTGTACAGTATGTGGTGATGAAATCAGGATAATTAGTATACTCATGTTTGATGGTCTCTGGGAGTCTCTGAACTCTGATAGTGCAGTGGTGTGATTCATGCAGTCTCTGGGGCTGTGTTGCCCCAACTGGGTCATGGTCTGTTGGCAGTCTGGCATAGTTTGCAGTGGGAGGAGAAAGAATTACAACAGAAGAGTAAGTTATTTATAAAACTGAATGTATTCAATTTGAATGTATTCAATTGGCTTTTTTTGTTGTTGTGCCTCTTGTTAAGCGTCCTTTTATGAAGTTGATAATGGATAATAGTTTGGGGTACAATTCCTTTTTTGGGGGGTACAATTCTTGACAAAAATAAAATGTTGGGCCGGCCCGGTGGCGCACTGCTACAGTGCGCCGCTTGGGAAGCGCGGCAGCGCTCCCGCCGAGGGTTCGGATCCCACATACAGACCAGCCGCTCACTGGCTGAGCGAGGAGCGGGG
>NW_007732021.1:4866-48110 GCF_000696425.1 Galeopterus variegatus
CCCCGCTCCTCGCTCAGCCAGTGAGCGGCTGGTCTGTATGTGGGATCCGAACCCTCGGCAGGAGCGCCGCTGCGCTCCCAAGCGGCGCACTGTAGCAGTGCGCCACCAGGCCGGCCCCACTTTATGTTTTGAAGGGAGGGATTTTTATTGTTCTGTGAAATTTTGAAATTTGTGAACCACTATTGTAGTCATGAGTCCACCCCTACAAATGATTCTAAGGCAAATCATTTAATTCTTTGGCTCCTCACTTATCTGTAAAACAGTTGTTCTAAACCTATGTGATTTTGTCCCTTCAGGGGACCTTTGGTCATGTGTGGAGACGTTTTTGTCTGTCACAATTGTGGAGGGGATGCTTTGGGCATCTAGTGGGCAGAGGCCAGGAATACTGCTAAACATTTTACACTGTGTAGGACAGGACCCTCTCTTCCAACAACAACAAAAATGTCAGTAGTGCTGAGACTGAGCAGGCTTTCTGTAAAATAAGGATCAAGGCTTTTAGGGCTAGTAGGGACTCTAATCCTGCTGCCTTGCTTCCTGTGCTGTAGATTTTTAGGTCATTTGAGAGAGGTGGAAGGATTTTGCAGCAATGAGTTCTGTTCCAGTGTTTCGCTGGCTTCCCCCCCCCCCCCCCCCCAAACAGGAATTACTTTATCCAAAGAAAAAAACAAAAGTAGAGACTTTCTGGTTGAATTGAGGGTAGGGGATCCTATGCTCTGCCAATTTGGCAAACCCTCCCTATCTCTTAGAGATAGGAGAGAAATCTTATGTGTGTGACAACCAGTTCGGTGATCAAGAAAAGACCATGCCTTAGGGTAGGGTGGGAAGCCCAGGGGTGGATTAAGATGCCAAGGAGGGGGCTGACCCCGTGGCGCACTTGGAAGAGTGCAGCGCTGGGAGGGCTGCTGCGCTCCTGCCGTGGGTTCGGATCCTATATAGGGATGGCCGGTGTGCTCACTGGCTGAGCGCGGTGCGATCCCCTTACCGGTCACAAAAAGGATGCCAAGGAGGTGAGGTTGTAACTGACTTGGAGCTTAACTGGGGGCTGGTGTGTGCGTATGCGAGTGTGAGTGTGTATGTGTGTGTGTGCAGTGCCTGATATGTTAATGACTAAACAGAGATGAGATTTTGAACACTGAATACTGTGTCAGGATCTCCCATTAAGCCAAGGTCATCTCAGCTTTTCTGCCTAACGTTCACCCAATTTCCCTTTTTTGTTTTCCTTAGTGTTCCTTTGGCAATTTCCTTCATAACCTCTCTCCTTCTCAGCCTTGCTACATGGACCCAGAGCTGCTTTGGACAGAGTTCACCTATGCAGGGTGACTATATGGCTGGCTAATTGTGTCATTCAGGGGTTTTCTCCTACCCCTCCACCATATACCCATGTTCTCAGCTCTATTGTTGCTCCTCCCCAAAGGTCTTCCCCAACCCTCTGTGCAGTGGTTTCCAACCTTATTCTTTGGCAATCTAGTAAAAGCTTTGGATTGCACCAGGAAAATAAACATTGACATTATGTAAAAAAATGTTACCTTCAGATTAAGGGGTTTCTGGCCCCCCAGAACCTACTCATGGACCCCAGTGAAGAGCTCTTCCACCAGAGAAATGCAGTCTATGGGATGGACACAGAGGATGTAAGTTAGAAGAGGTCTAGAGATAATCTCCCTGTATATATGGAGAAATTGGGGCCCAAGGAGGTGAAGTAAAGGGGATACTGCTTGGTAGTAGCAGTATGCACTACCTACTGAGGGATTCCCCAATTTTACGTTTACAATAACCCTATAAGGCAGGTACTATTGGTATACCCATTCCCCTTGTGAGCCATTTGGAACTCAGGGAGATTAAGAAACTTGCCTGATGGCACACAAAAAGTTATGAAAAAAAGATTCAAAATAAGGTAGTATATTGACATGAAGTATATTGACATTGCTATACAACTATTGACATTGTTATGCATAACTATACATTGTTATGCAACCAGTGGGTTGCAGATCTCCTAACTCACTCCTGTGTTCTACCCATGGTATGGCCAGTAAATGTAACTTATTCTCCACTTTCCTCTGCAAATACTTATAAGATTATTCTTCCCACTCTAACTTCTACCCTCCAGTCTGGCTGTCTAGCTACCCATTTCCAAATTGACAAGAGGTTTTTCAGATAAATGGGTGGATAGGAGGGTAATATGTAGGAGAGTAGAAGGCTTTGATAAACCCAGGTCTGGATTGATAAGGCTGACCTGATTTTTTTTTTTTCCGAAGTAACTTCAGGAAAACGTGTGTGGGGATGGCTTCACTTTGGAATTGTAGAACATTATTGTCATAATTTTTTGTTAATCTGTAAGTAGCTAGTATAAATGAATAGGCAATGAACAGTAGTGGGAGAGAAGAGAGCCAGGAGTCAGGAGGCAGGAGTTTTATTGTGGTCATAGTTCTGCCACTTATTGCTGCATGACTAAGACAAGGCTTACCCTCCCTTTCCTGGGCTTTTGTTTCCTCACCTCTGAAATGTAGATATTTGAGCAGGTTTTCTCTAGACCATTTTCCAGCTTTGAAATGGCACAGTTTCATGCTGAATGGTTAAATCTGCAATAGAAAGAATTTTAATTCTCAGGATGGCAATACAGCCTAGTGGCTAAGAGTGTGGGTCTCAGCAACAGGCTATCTCATTTTGAATCTTTTTTTCATCACTTTTTGTTTGCCATCAGGCAAGTTTCTTAATCTGAGTTCCAAATGGCTCACATAGGGAATGAGTATACCAATTGTACCTCCCTTATAGGGTTATTGTAAACATAAAATTGGGGAATCCCTCATTAAACATTTGGAAAAGCAGCCAAAACTATGTTATCCAGTACAGTAGCTACTAGCCACACGTGGCTGGCTGTTGAGCACTTGAAATGTGGCTAGTGTGATTGAAGAGCTGAATTTTTAATTTAATTTAAATTATTTAAAATTTAAGTAAAACCTCAGGCAGAGTAAAATATTTTTGTTAAGCACAACTTTATTAATTTAGTAGGACTACATTTCACTGTAACCATTGCATTGTGTAAGACAGAGGTCAGCAAACTTTTTCTGTAAAGGACTTCAGTGAATATTTTATACTTTGTGGACTGTATGATCCTTGTCACAACTACTCAACTCTGTTATTGTAGTATGAAAGTAGCCATGGACAATATGTAAACAAAGGAGCATGTCTGTGTTCCAATAAACCTTTATTTATGGACACTGAAGTTTGAATCTCATATAATTTTCATATGTCACAAAATATTTTTCTTTAGATTTTTTTTTCAAACATTCAAACATTGTATTCACAGGATGTACAGAAATAGGCAGCAGGACGGATTTGGTTGGTAGGTATGTACCCAGTGTAAATTAATTCATCTTCATCAAAAAACATTTATAAGAATATTCAGGCTGGCGGTTGGCTCAGTTGATTAGAACACAGCCTTATAATCCCAAGGTCACGGGTTCAGGACCCCACACTGCCCAGCAACAAAAACAAAAGAATATTCACAGCAGCTATATTCATAATGACCTCAAACTGGAAATAAACTAGACATTCATCACAGGATAATGGATAACAATTTTCAATATATTCATAAAAATGAATTATTCCATAGCAGTGAAAAAGAATGAACTGTGTTTACATACAGTGCATTGGATGGTAATCACAGATAAAATGTTGTGAAAGAAGCAAGTCACAAGGATAAGTACTGTGTAATTTCATTATATGAAGTTCTATAATGGCAAAAATAATCTGAGTTTAGAAATTAATACAGAGGTTGCTGGGTGGGACAAGGGGAGGCGATTAACTGGAAGGGGATGTGAAAGAAAATTATAAATCTTAATTTGAGGGTTGGTTACATGGATATATATATACACATTTGTCAAAACTTTTCAAATGGTATGCTTAAAGATCTGTATAAATTATCCTTCCATACAAAAATACCTTTTATATAATTTAAAAAGAAATCAATTAGTTGCTGATATTTTAACATTATAATATTTCTTAGTAAAATACAGATTTCTGGCTGTAATAGCCCACATTCCCTCATAGCAACATATTAACTAGAACTGCACTGTTCCAGTATGGTAGCCAGTAGCACTTAAAATGTGCAAGTACAAATTGAGGTGTGCAGTGAGGGTAAAATACACATGGGAGCTTGAAGACTTACTATGAAAAAATAATGTAAAATAATTAGTAATTTCTATGTTGATTATATGCTGAAATGATAATATTGGGTTAAAATAGATTATTAAAATTAATTTTACCTTTTAAAAACATTTTAAATTAAAAAATGTAATTGGGATAACATACACGTAACATAAAATTTCATCTTAACAGTTTTAAAGTGTACAGTTCGTGTTAAGTATATTGACATTGTTATGCAACCAATATCTAGAACACTTTCACCTCAGCTTGCAAAACAGAAACTCCATACCCATTAAACAACTCCCCGTTTTCCCCTCCCCAACCCCTTGGCACCCACCTTTCTGTTTCTATGAGTTTGACTACTTTTGATACCTCCTATAAGTGAAATCATACAGTATTTGTCTTTTTGTAACTGGCTTATTTCACTTCTTTTATTTAACCAAGAATTTTTAATGTGGCTACTACAAAATTCACAATTATGTATGTGGCTTACATTATATTTCTGGTGGGCAGCATTGAAGGACAGTGAACAGAAGCTGCCATTTTAGATGGGACATGGGGCTCTCTGCCCAGCCTCCACCACTCCCTGTTGTCTAGACAGTGAGGCTGAGTGTCACTTGTCATTTATTATTGCAGTAATGCTGCTTATGTTTTTTTTACTTGTTTTTAATAATGGATTGAAGAAATTGAAGTATTCTGATACCCATGTCTCCATCAAATATGGAAAAACAAAGGATTTTCCCCTTACTTTTTATAGGGTCACATGTATAAAATGGGAGAAGCATAGTTTTCTTTGTGGAAGGGGAAAATAGTCATATTTATTTATTTATTTATTTATTTATTTATTTATTTATTTATTTATTTATTTATTTATTTTTTTGTCTTTTGTCTTTTTCCGTGTCCGGCAACGGATCGCAACCCTCAGTGTTGCCCCCGCACCGGACCGGGGACCGGCAACGGGATTGCAAACCTCGGTGTTGCTCCCGCGCCTCGCTCAGCCAGTGAGCGGGAACCGGTCTGCATGTGGGATCCGAACCCTTGGGCGGGAGCGCCGCCGCGCTTCCCAAGCGGCGCACCTATCCAGTGCGCCACCGGGCCGGCCCGTCATTTATATTTAATATACAAAGTGTTTCTATGTTTAAAGAGTACAACCTAAGATACCATTATGAAATAAATTGTTCCTTCCGATGGCTGTTCTCATTGTCTCCTTGGCCCCTATAAACATTTAATTTGAACTCTTAATTTGTTTCCTTTGTGTTAATTCGATTTCGGAGACAAAATTCTAAACAACTACTAAAAAGGACCTTCTTCTGTGATCACTTGACATACATCACTGCATAGCAGTTACTTTATTGATTAATTTTCTAATGAAGTTTCACTATCAAATTTGGTATACATATGACTAGGAACAACTTTCAGACTGAAAGTTTACAAACTAGAGTTTTATCTTTCACTTTTTAAAAGCTTCTTCCAGCAGCTTAAGGGAAATAGCATCTTTATGAACATTTTCAGTGATAAGAATATTATCGTGTATGGTTACAATTCTGTTACATGAGAGTTGTTTAAAGCCATATGACCAAAGAAAGTAATTCAGCTATATTCTGTCTTTTGCTCTTTGGTAGCTGTGGTGGGGAGGTGTGGGAAGGGAGAGGTCGTTTCCTAGGCCAACAGTTCTGGAGAAATGCTGTAGTGTGGGTGGGTGAATGTGTGAAGTGACAGTATCCTAAAAGGTATCTGAGAGCCCTATTTAAGTACTAGTATAATAGTTGATATTCATAATACCATGCTTGTATTGCATTGTTCCCTGGAGTTACCTGTTGAATGCCAGTAAAACATTGGTCAGGAGCTTATACTGAGCATTTCTTTCTTTTCTCCCTCAAGAAGTACTTGGAAGTAGAGTTATCCTCTTGTGGGCACATCAGGGTGCACATTATTTTATGTGATCTTGTTCCATCTTTTTAGACCCTTTTTTGCAGACTGAGCTGAAACAAATACCTTTCTGAGAATAGAACTATAGGATTAGTGAACATTTGATTTGCTAAGGATCTAGAGTTCTTTTTCTCTTGCCTGTTTGCTATTGAAGTCCATTCCTGCCTTGAGTGCTGGAGAGCTGCCCAAGGTTGGGAAACATTAAAACATTAAAAATGGCAGCCATCCTCTCTTTAGAGGAGAGTCTTGGTTTAATTTTCCAGATTGGTTACTCTATTTATGTCTCTTGGGCTCTTGGCTGATTGATCACACAGGGATTTGTCATATTGCCTGCTTCTTTGAATCAAATGTGGACATAGCAACTAAAAATAAACATGATGTGGATATTAGAGAACTAGGGGCCTTCTTTGCCTGGGGAGCTAGGATACTTGCTGTTGCTAAGATGTTTTCTGGCTCTAGCACAGCATCAATCATTGGAAGTGCAGCTGTGTTTTTGGAATAGAAAGCTGATGGAAGCGCAGAAGCACACTGATGAATATTATACTGAACAATGGATGCAGATGCAAATCATTATGGATAATCCATAATATTATCCCCAGTTTTGTAGGTCTTTGTGCTGTGTGATTGTGTGTGATCTGCTGTGCTGAGAACTAGAAGTGTGCCAAAGCATCATTTCCATCTTCAGGATAGTTTTGTGAGAAATTTGAAGGATAAGTAAATATACCAGACTGTTGCATTTCAGCTCTTTGTAGCATTGTGAGTGGCTAATGGTTTTGACAGTAGAATCTAGCTGAATGTTAGATTGATTGCTCTAACTTGATACCATTTTCCTTATTCTGTTATAAAAAGACAACCAGAGATTGAGTGTGAAAATTCCTTGAAGAATAACATAGGGTGAGAAACTGTTCTACCCAGTAAATTTGCCCTAGGAATGAGGGACTTTTTTTTCTGTAGGGTACTGGTTACAAGTCACCTTGCCTGAGTCCAAACCCTGGCTCCGCCACAGATGTGTTATGTGATCTTGGGGACGTTACTTAGCCCATACATATCTCTTTTCACATCTGTAATGGGAGGATAATGATAGTTTTATCTTGCAGAGGTGTTGTGAGGATTAAATAAGTTAATATTTGCAGATCCTTAATACTGTGCCTGGCATATTTAAGCACTATGTAAGTTTTACCTGCTACCATTTGCCACTTATTACTGTATTTATGTAATGTCATATCCTTTTTCTTGGTGCTGGACTAAAGGATAAAGAAGGAGATCAGTGTCAAACCTGAATTTGTTCTGCAATGATTCGGCAACATTGAAAAATGTTAAGCCTTGCATGACAACTGTGATAGGTTGAAAAAAAGAAAAAAAAAGAAAAATGTTAAGCCAGAATACCTTGGTTAAACCGTAGCATTTTTCTGTCATGACATTATTATAGGAATCTGTATTGTCTAAATCAAAATTTAATCTATATTTAGTGCTCTGGAATTTTTCCTCAAAAATGATTCATCTTTTGGCTATTGAGTTCCCTTTTTTGCAGTTTTTAAATAAAGTAAGCTTCTCTGATTCTGGTCCTAAAGAATTGCCTCTGCCTCGCTTTATGATGTCAAAGAACGATGGTGAGATACGATTTGGGAACCTGGCTGAGCTGCATGGAACTAAGGTTCAAATTCCATATTTAACCACGGAAAAAAATTCTTTCAAAAGAATGGACGATGAGGATAAACAGGTAAACAGTCTGATCAGGCATGTTCATTTGATTCTGACCATGAAACCTCACATAGCAGGGCCTCATCTGCTGTTAAGCTTCCAGCAAATCTCACCATATGGAGCACAATTATAGACTTGGAAGTGAGCCAGTAAAGTTTCTTTGCAGCAAGAAAAAGAGGCTGACGCGTAGGTATTACCATGAGCCACCCACAGGCCCTTTATAGAACCTAATTTAATGTAGAATTGTGTCTAAAATCAGGCTGCTGATTTAATACACTTATTTGATTTCTCTAGGGCAGTCATTTTCTAAATGGGTTCTTTGAAATGTAACTTCCAGGAGTTTTTAATAGGTCCTCTCCTCTAAAAAGAAGTCTGGAGAAAAGGATTCTGTGGTTAAATATGTTTGGAGAATGCTGCTTCATATCCTATTCTTGGGGGAAAGACTAAATTCTCAGTCTTGGAAATTCACAGTGCACATTAGCACAGAAAAGGCCTGAGAAGTCCTGCAGTAAAGGGACCTGGAGATCTTTGTTTACTAAATTTCTTTCACCAGGAATCCTTTCTTGGGGAACATGTTTGGAATGCCATCTTGGGAAATGCTACCATTGCCTATTTAGCAGGTTTGGAACCAGAATAGGGAGGATGGGCTTTTAAAATTAAACCACTAATTGCCGTAGTCAGGTGGTGATTGGTAGAGACAATAGTATAAAATCCCAGAAGAATGGGCATGTCAAGAAGAGGTAAATAGTCTACACATTAGCAAACTCCGAGGGCATCAAGGTGCAGCTCATACTTCTAATAGACTGAATCATGCAGATAAGTCAAATTATATTTGATGTAGTGTTTTCTATAAGGTAAAGAAATTTGTTATATTTTAGGAAGACTTGAATCAAAGTGTTTTAAAAATACAGTGAATATTAACAGATTATGTTGGAAAACTAACATGGCTCATCCTGATAATGTTGGATATATGAGGTATTGCTACAAAGCTTTATCTTTACAGTTAAGGGAGGTATAGACATCCTGTTATACAATTCCATGTACTGTTGCTTTCGTAATTCGGACATATTTTAAACCAGTTCTTCAGGGACATATTGAAAAAGGAGGGGGGTATAGGAATTTTCAGACAATGTTCTTTGATGTGTTTTCCCTCCAGCATTTGGAGAGGAACAAGGACCCACTGTCCCATGGTGGCTGATGCCCCAGGAAATTTTCAGGCCCAGTCCCTGGCTGTGTGAATGAAGACACATCCTTTCAGTTCAGTCTGGGTTTATGCTAGTCCCACCCAATCCATGAGTGTGAGAGCTCATACTGCAGAGAAGATATATTTATCTTTTCCTTGAAGAAGAGTATTTGATCAGCATCTTAGGTTGCATATTCTCTTTAGACTAAGGGAGCCTATAATAGTCTCTGTGTTGATAAAAAGCACTGTTTCCTTGTAACTTGGGTCCATAGTTACAAGCCTGTTGGTAGTATTAAAAAAAAAAAAAAAAGGAGGAAACCTAGCAGCAGGTAAAGTTGCTTACCTTGCCTAGGGTCCTACATCGGGTTAATATTCAAATTGGGATTCAAATTGTAGCTTGTTAAGTCTTCATCTTAGTATTTAGGAGTAGGCTAGTTGGAGTGGTTTGCCCATCATGAATTGCAATCTCTCAGTGTAAAAAGAAAAAAAAAAGCTGGCATTTTACTTTGGCATAGTAAGCTCCAAGAATATTTAGCATTAAGCATTTAAAAACATATTTTAATATTCATATTTGCTGGAAGACTTTAAGTATAAATCCAAGAAATAGGATTCTTTATTAATGAACAAAAATGGAATCTATCCACAAAGAGGTCACAATTGGGAGGTATGGATATTATTTCATGTGATCATTGTCTTTCATTTTCCACAGGAAAATATTACTGGAATAACTGAAAATGTTTCAGGATTGTTTTAGTAATCTAGGTAACTCAGCACTGGTGAGACTATTCTCTGGGAGATTTTTGAATCCTCAGACACTGCTTTTTAACCGTGCTGCATTTTTGAGAAAACGTTTCCCCCCATTAGTTAAATCAGCCAGGTCACCAGCAGTAGAGTTGCGTTATGCTTCCTAACTGCAGCTTGGAACACCAGGCTTCTCAAGTGGTCGCCTCTGAACTCTGCTCTGGTTCTTTGAAGCAGGAAACACAGTCTCCCACGATGTCACCCCTCGCCTCCCCTCCTTCTTCCCCGCCTCATTACCAGAGGGTGCCCTTGAGCCATGGCTACAGCAAACTGCGGAGCGGCACAGAACAGATGCATCCAGGTAAGAGGCGACCTGGGGGCCAGCTGTCCCAAGCAGTGTCTTACAGACTCCTTAATCTACCAGGCAGCAATGCCACCAGCTGCTTAATTTCTGGATTTAATTACCCCTGTCTTTGGGAACATGCCTCAATTTAATTTTATGCTGTCAAGCAAGGTCTTTAAAAAAATGAACTTAAACATATCTCAGTAATGCTTTGTCTCCTAGACACTAATTCATCTTTAGACTTGCAAGCAACTATTTAG
This sequence comes from Galeopterus variegatus, assembly GCF_000696425.1. NCBI lineage: Eukaryota > Metazoa > Chordata > Mammalia > Dermoptera > Cynocephalidae > Galeopterus > Galeopterus variegatus. Next base: position 15,167 of record NW_007732021.1, read on the forward strand.
ATGATTTAATCTTTCATTTACAGATTTCATTAAACAGGAACATAGCATGTTAAAGGTTTGTGTTTTTTTGGAATTGTTATTCCTTTCTGCAAATATACCAAACATATTATATTATAACTGCTTTTATGAGATTTCTTAAAAATGTAACTGTGCAAAAGAAAGAGTTAATCCAACCTTTAAAGACTGAGTATATAAAAGAAGATATTTAGCTCTTGTGTTTTGGAATAAGAATAAAGGAAATGCTAGGGATAGCATTTTGCTGAGAAGTATGTAATGTGCACAATTGTGAGGTTGCCTGCTTGCTCACATTTATGCTCTGCTGGCCGTGTTAGTGGTAAAATGCATTAGTTAGTTTTGAGGATGACTTGCAGAGTTGGCTGCCCAGGCTGCAGTGCTTAAAGCTCCATAAATTCACTTCAGCATCTTGTCCTCCTGGGATTCAGGCTTCTAGTTTAAGATATGACCAATTAAAGGTATTCTAGAATTGGGTATCTGTAACCCCCCTTTTTTGTTTTCTGCACTGTGGCTGAAAATGACCCAGTTTCTGCTGGTTTTTACTGCATTGAAAATAGTGGTGACTTCTAGAGGGGCACAGAAATAAAAATGTGTGCTAGGCTGAACTAAAGAGAGGCTGTAATCTTGCAGAGAGAAGCAGGTATGGTGTGATGGAAATAGCTTTTGATTGGAATCAGAAGGTGGGGTTTCTGAGACTAGCTGTAGGTCTCTGGGCAAGCCATTTAACTTCTCTGAGCCGTGATTTCCTCTCCTCTTTTAAAATGGAGTAACAGTGTCCTATAGGGGTATTATGAGGATTAAGTGAGAGCAGGAGTGTAAAATCTGTTTGGAAATTAAGTCCTATGCAAATACAAGATCTGCTGCTAATGGATAGTAACAAAAAAATCACTCTCCTGCAACTTGAATATTCCATTGGTGTCTGAAACTAAAAGGGATTGATTTCCCTATGTTTAGAAGTCGATTTTTTTTTCTACTTCAAATCTTATTTAGGTTTAGAAGTTGATTTTTTTAATTTACAGGTAAATCTGTTTTTGTTATACTGAGTCAGCCTATCACCAACTTCTGTCTTTGGTACTCCTTAAAAAAAACTTGTCAGTACTCTATCTCCTTCATGCCTCATTCCCTCTTCATTCCATCTAATTGGGCTTCCGTTCCTCCATTGGCAAGGAAGGAGCCTACTTCTCTCCGTCTTTTTTAACAGCAGCCTATGCCAAAGCTGTCCATACCTTTATTTCTTTTTATACTTCTTTTAAGTGAGGTAAAATGTATGTATGATAAAATGCAATTTGAGTTTTAACAAATGGGTATGCCCATGTAGCCACTACTTAGATCAAGAATAGAACGTTTCCATTATGCCAGATATGCCCCTCTCCAGTCATCTTTCCCTCAGCATAATGGTTGAAATTTATCCATATTGTTGTATCAGTAGCTTATTCCTTTTTATCATTCAGTAGTATTCCATTGTATGCATGGAATTTATACAATTTAATAATCATTTTACCGCTGATGGACATTTGAGTTGTTTCCAGTGTTTGGCTATTCTGAGTAAGGGTACTTACTATAAACATTCGTGTATGAGTCTTTTTGTGACATAAGCTGTCATTTTCCTAGCACCTATGAGTGGAATCACTGGGTCTTAGGTGAATAAGAAACTGACAAAAAGTTCCAATTTGACACCAGAGTGATGTAATCTTCAGGGTCTTTTTTATACTCCTTCCTTGGAGAAAGATGGTACTTCTAGCTCCTCATAACCTCTTCCAGGGGATTGAAGAATTGTTTGTTTTGCACTGAGTTACATGCTTTGGGTTTCATTTGGGAGGAAAGAGAGTTGAGGTGATAATACCTACCTTTTTATCTCCTAAGTTCAGATCCAATTGAGGAATGAGCCAGAAGTCAGACTGATGATGGCCTGTATATCACCATTGTTACTAATATAGCTGATCAGAGGACACGTCTTAGATTTGTGACTGGATGGGCTTCAGACACTCATCTTTCCAGTCATAGGCAGGCATGACCAGCCCAGGCTTCCCACATGAGTAGGAAGAGAATATCTCCCTCTCCAAATATGACCCCCACGTAGCTAAGTCTTCATCCAAGCCTTACAGTTGAGATATATCTGTCTTTTCCAAGGGAAGGCCCTTGTAGGTGAGGGACTAGAGCCAAGGTGGCCTTCTCCTGCATGTCTCCCCTGGCAGTAGAAGCCCCTTCCTTCTTATGGGAAGCTTTTGTTCATGACCACTAGGATCCCAGTCATGCTACCTACAGTTTACTGTGTTTAAAACCTTTCCACATGGTGCATTTGGCATTAAGGGTTTAATTCTGTGTTCTATCACTATGGAGTGATTTAAAAAAAATTCTTCTTCTCAAAAGACAATGCCTGCCTACCAGCTGAGACTTACTCTTTAAGATTTGGATTATGTGCTCTTTATGTTTCTTTTGCAGTTTTTATATTTTTATCCATTCTTAGGTTCTCAAAAATCCACTTAATGGTTTGCCAGGCAATCATTTGATATTTTTAATGTGTGTTAATGTATTTTGATGTGTTATAATGTTGTGTTCCAGTTGCTAGGAAGAAATACATAAAGCAGATGTGAGCCCAAGACTGGTTTATTGTACTTGATGTGCTATCGTTGTACCTTCTTTAGTTTAAAAGGATCGAACTATGCTAAATATGGTGCTCTCACAGGCTGCTTTACTCTCCACCTAATTTTATTTATAAGTAAGCTACAGAAAGAAAGTTTTGTACTTATTTAAATATTTTCAAAACCTCAAACTGCTAACTTACAGAGATGAGAAATGGTTTCAGCTTGGGTTATAATTTTCTCCTTTCTGTTGTAGCTGAATACTGCCTTGTTATGTTTAACTGTCTCCCTACAATATTGGCAAGGTCGTTATTAAGTTTTCTGGAAGTAAAAAGAGTAAAAAAATACATCCATTTTTATGGCTTAAAAACTTTTCTAAAAGGCAGCAAAATTATTTCTAAATAGTTTGGCTTTAATAGTAGAATACTAAACAAAATACATTTATTCACCTTTATTTTTCTCTACTTGGTTTTATATTCTGTCTGGTAAGGAAGACAGTGCCATTTATTTTTCAAAAATAAACAAAATAAACGATAATATTCTTAGTGTTCAAAATGCATATTAGTTTTTTTCTTTGGGGAGTGGATGATGAATGGAAGACATTTAAATCGGGGGGTATATATAGAATTTACCTTATATTTAGAATTTGAATGCTTATAACATGGCACTATCCTAGCTACTCTTGTTTTCTGTCCCAGTTGAGGTTCTCACTATTTTTAACCTAATGTAAATATTTTTCTGCCTTATCATGAATTGGTTCACTGTCTTTAGATTGTTCAGTGAAATTGTGATCAAGAGCATCAGGGTTTGTCTGTTCTAGGTGGCCATATAAGCATGTACTCTAACTGTTTTGTCAATTTTTCCCCGAAAAGCAGACACTGTATCCGTTTTAGTGTGAAGTCATAATTTTGGGGTGGAATCTTTGTATACCTTGTTGCCTTTCCCGTCTGCTTTTTCAGCTCCTTATGAAGCGAGACAACCCCTTGTCCAACCAGAGGGACCCTCATCAGGGGGCCCAGGAGCCAAGCCCCTTCGGCATCAGGCTTCACTTATCCGGGTAAGTGATGATGTGGGGTTATGCCAATGGCAGAGTAGAAACAAGCTTTGGGCTTTGGAGACATGGCTTTTTGATGGGCCCTCTTTTTCATTGCAAGGAAGATATAAAACTACCTCTTAATGTAAATATTGTACTTCATGTTCTGTTGCTTGTATATTTTCCTAAATCTTTTCTACTATGTATGTTTCTATCCCTTCTCAGTGTTTCTAGAATAAACCAGGCTGGTTCTTTATCTTTATTATGTCTAAAATGTCCTTCCACCTTCATCTACATAATTATTAGGCACCTCATTCAGGAGAAATTCACTTTTTCTGAAGAATGCTATCTTGTCTCTGCCTTATTCTTTATTACTCATTCGGTGCATACTTAACTATTTTTCATTTGTTTTGTGCCTCCAGTTACGTGATAAACTTTTGGAAGGCAGAGGTAGTTCTTCTGTATTCTCTTTCAGTGCCTAGGCCAATGTTGTTTGGAGAACAGTTATTTTTACAAGTGGCAGCAACTACTATTTCCTATATGTAATAGATACAGAGGAAACGTTATGGCAAAAACACAGGTGATATCTCAGTTTCTTCTGGCTGTACCACAGCTTAGACAATTTCAGTTTCCATTTCTCCAGTATTTTTCTTTGGATAGAGCTTTTATTTTTTTCTGTGTCTGCAGCTGTAGTTTTGTATAATATCTCTGAGTCCTGTGCTGAGGAAGTAATTTCCTCAAAGGAGGGTGTGTGTGTGTGAGGGTGTGTGTGTGTGTGTGTGTGTGTGTCTGCATGACAGAAATTACAAAAAATAACTGGGTTTACTGTTTGACGCTAAAGAGGAAGTGGGGTAGTTTGTATAGCATTTCAATTGTATAACTCAGAAAGAAGGATCATTTATGCACAGGCAGTTTTATTCAAAATAGAAAGATGGTTTCAGACACTCTAATGAAGTGGGCTGTTAGTCTGGAACAGAATAGACAAGGTCTGAGGAAAATCCTGGTGTTCACTGAATACCTTCTGCCTTCTGGGGGTGGGCACTGTGTTACACATGGTGCAGAACTTGATCTTCTAAGGTGGTACTCTGTGTGCAAAGAATTTTCTTAAAGATAATAATTTAGCCATATGGTATATATTTATATTTAATGATTCCTACAACTATAAAATCTAGGTGCTGCTATGTCTATTAGTATAGATGAATTGACTGTGGCTTAGAGAGATGTCAAGTAGCTGGTCTGTTTCATTCTTAATTAGTAATGGTAGAGCTAGAATTTGAATCTAGGCCTGTCCAATGTCAAAACCTGTACTTTAAAATATTTTGCTCTGCATTAGAGTCCCATATTACAAGGAGGCTGGGTTCTAGAGTTGCTGCATAAACAAATGTTGGGTGTACTGAAATGTATTCTTAAAAATCCCTTGTTGGTACCACAAAAGAGAACCAAGATGCCATTCTCTCCTAGGGCCAGTACAGCTCACTTTTACGCCCATGTTGAAATAGCTGTTTCTTCAGCTGAGCTCCAGATGTAGTAGTTGGCTGCATTCAGAGATCCTGTGGTACAAAAAATGTGCCTTTAAACAAGAGAATCACACACATCATGGAGTGATATTTACATTAGGAAAGGTATTGGAGGGACTTGGATTCATCCCAAAACTCTCCAGGGTGTGGCTGTGCAGGGTCCTGCAGAGTGTGTTCTGGCTCTGTAGGGAACAAATCCTGAATGGTTAGAATAATGGTCAAGCAAGCAATGCATCCTGAGCTTTGCAGTGGTAGAACTGGGCTTGACAGACCCTTTCTACCTAGCCCCCTGGATGGGATAGCTGTGCACACTCACTTGGATTGGTGCCCTGTGACTTCTAATCTCTAGGTCCCCTTTTCTGCTGACAAACAATGCTTCTTGATCCCTTCACTCAACTAATATTTAGTGCACACCTATTAAGTGCCAGGTACTGTGTTGAGAATACAAAAATGAGGTATAACACTAGCAGTCGCTGCTCTCGTGGAGCTTACAGGCTATTGGAGGAGATGGTCATTAGCCACACCATCATTAAGTAAATGCATAATTATGATAAGTGGTGTGAATAGAAATTACACTGTGCTTTGAGGATGAAAAATGGGGGTGGGGTGTGATCTAGCCTTGATGGTCAAGGAAGACTTCTAGAGGGGAATAACATTTGAGTTGAAATGGGAATGATACATAGGTGTCAACCAGGTGAGGGAGCGAGAATCAAGGAGCAAGCAAGAAGATAGACAAAGACATTTTCTATGTGCCTAACATTTTATATACATCTTTTCTTTCAATGCTCACAGCTATCTTATGAGGTAATTACTGTTGTTATCCCGCTTTTCAGATGACAGAATCTGAAGTTTAAAGATTTTATTTAATTTACCTAAGGTTACAGGTAGGAAGTGGTATGGCTGGACACGATTCCTTGGTCTCTGGCTCAGGAGCCAGATGGATGGTGATGTCATCTCTTTATATAGGAAGCCCTGAATGAAACACTGTTGTTGGGGAAAGATCATGAGTTCAGTGTTAGATGTCAGGAATTGAGCTTTTGAGATAGCCCAGAGTAAATATCAGAATTGGTAGGTTATATCGGTCTGGAGCTTTGGGGAGAGGCAAGGCTGGGTATAGGTATTTGGCAGCAGTTGGACATCAGGAGGGCTTGCGGTATAGTGCAGAAAAAACCAGACAGGTTCTTGCCCAGGTCCAGCCAAACTCTGTGACCTTGGGAAAATTCCTTCTCTTTTCTGTAACATGAATATCTTGGAATGGATTTAACAGTCCATTGTAAGAATCTGCAACAGTGTGATTCTCTTAATGTTTGTTTGGTATTAGGGGAGGTCCCCTCCATGTCCAGTTCCGAGCATGACCTTCTGTTTAAGATGAGAGCACAGGGCCTTTCTTACTCAGGACAGCAGTCTGTGGTTTTCATGGCTGATGTGTTTTTCTTTCATCAGTTCTTAGGTTTCCTTCGTGTGCCTGTCAACTTAGTTTGGCTGGACTCCATGTTCCAGAAAGAAAAATGCCAATCTGAATTAGTCATGTAAATGAGGGGATTTGAAGTGAAGGTTCTTGGTGGTAGGGGATTATTAGGTATGGTGCAAGGTTAGGCTGGGGTGACTAATTCCCCTCATGTTGCCATGTTAATGTGCTGATGACAACCTTCTCTCTTTCTTCTAGCTTCCTCTGTGGCTTTGTGTTCAAGTCTTTCCTTCCTGATTAGAAGGAGGCATGGCCTTTGGGTCCTGGGGGAAGACTTTAGGGACCCCCGGCCAGTGCTGTTGCAGTCCATGGACTTGGCATTTTAGAGGTCTTATGCCAAATTCAGTGTCCAAATATTGGAATGATTTTTTTTGCTTAATATTTGAGAAACTTCACATTATTGTTCAAGTGTTGGATTTTTTTTTCCCTTTGAAATTTCAGGTACTAAGCATATCCTATGTAATAGTGGTTTGTAAAGAAATTATGTCTTCCTTCCTGTTTCATCTGTTATCATGTATTTAGAGGTCATTTTGTGGTTTACTTTTCACAAGTTATCCTAAACATCTAGATGATATAGTCATTTGTAATTCTGCTGGGATTTAGGAATTGTACCTTCTGCTCCCACTATACTCCACTGCCTCTGTTTTTGCCAGGATTGTCAGAAATCACCTTGTGTTAAGTTGTTGTCTTATTTGACTTCTTGGCAGCTTTTGACACTGACCACCTTGAAATGCTCTCATCATTTGGTGTCCGTGATGCCATATCCTCCTGCTTTTCCTCCTGCTTTTCCTTCCTGCTTCTTTGACTACCTCTTTATAATCTTCCTTTTCAGTCCTCCTTCCTCTGCGTGTTGGTGATCCCTGGGCCCACTCCTTGCTCTACTTACCCTTTAGCTCCGTGGATGCTGATGACCACATATCTCCATCTGCCAGACATCTTTCCATGAATATCCCATTGGCCCCTTCAACTGACACGTCTTTTCCACAAAACCAGCTTTCATCCTGGCTCCATCTGCCCGTTAACACAGACTGGAATACTGGTGATTGTCTTTGACTCCTCTCTCACCCCTTATACCCGTTCACTTACTAAGTCCTTTCCATTTCACTGTCCAAGTAACTCTCTTGTCTGTCCTTCCCTCTGTACTCCTTGGTTCAGGCCATTATTCTTTGTCACCGAATCTATTTGCCTCTAACTCTTCTTGCTTCCACTTTTGCCCTCTTCTAATCCATTATCCTCACTGCATAAAGGGTTCCTGGAACAATCTAAAAGAAGCAGGCAATCCTGGTTGCCTCTGAGAGGAGAAATCAGTAACAACCAGACTCCCATCCATCTGGCTGAGTTTAACAGAGAAATGAGCAGACGGGCAATGAACCATTGTTTTTTAAGAATAAAAAAATGGATGGGGCCAGCCCGGTGGCGCACTGCTACAGTGTGCCGCTTGGGAGCGCGGTGGCGCTCCCGCCGAGGGTTCGGATCCCACATACAGACCGGCGGCCGCTCACTGGCTGAGCGAGGTGTGTGCGCAACACCGAGGGTTGCGATCCCGTTGCCGGTCCCAGTCCAGTATGGGCGTGACACTGAGGGTTGCGATCCATTCCCGGTCACGAAAAAAGGAAAAAAAAAAAAAAAAGAATAAAAAAATGGAAGGCTGGCCAGTTAGCTCATGTGGTGTTATAACACCAAAGTTTAGGGTTTGATCCCTGTACCAGCCAGCTGCCAAAAAAAAAAAAAAAAGAATAAAAAAATGGAAGGCTGGCCAGTTAGCTCATGTGGGGTTATAACACCAAAGTTTAGGGTTTGATCCCTGTACCAGCCAGCTGCCAAAAAAAAAAAAAAAAGAAAAAGAAAGAAAATGGACACATCACATGTACTAGAAAGTATCAGAAAACTCTCACACTTCATGTTATCAATGGAGCAAAAAGCATAGATGAATTAAGACAAAGGAGAAAACAAAGGAGGCAAAAGTGGAAATAAAAAGTAAGATTCCCACATAGAGAACACTGGAAATGTGGGAAATGACCAGTGGCTCTGCACAGCTAGAGAATGGAGGCAGAGGAGCAGTAAACTATTGTGGCTGAAGAGGTAAGCAGGGGCCAAATACCAGGGCCCTGTGAGCTGCATTCCAGAAACTGGATGACATGCTAAGAGCAATGGGCAGAGAGTGATGGGCTTCAATCAAGTCAGTAGGTGACAAGTAACACATCATAAGGTCTGATGCATCTTGGTTGCAGTTGTGAATTGGTGTTTTTCTTGAAAAGACTTGGTGTCAATATATTTGAGCCAATCTTGCATTTCAGGGGCTGTAAGAAATGGCGCTGAGCTGGCTTTCCAGATACCCCTGTTACTGACAGCTTTGGGGGTTAATTTAGCTAACTCTAAGAACAGAGTAGGTGGCTCCGTGTCAAGAAGAAAATCAGTCATTTTTCCTCTCATCTCTAAAGTTGTCTGAGGTTCTTGGTGCGAGAAGGATATTGCAGGTAGTCTTTCTACTGCCTAGAAAAGAACCTCTGGACTTCATCATCTAGTTTCTCCTCCATGTAAGCTAGCCATTGAGCACATTTTCGTTTTTGTTTTCCCTTCTTAACCTTGGTCAATCTTTACACCAATGGCCTTCTACCTTACAATAGGCACACTGAGTCTCAGTTAAAAGAGGTTTAGATGAGAACCCTTTCTGAGGGGACTTTCTATGTTGTGGGCCTCTTCCTGTTTTCTGATTTAAAGCTAGGACCACCACTGTGAGTTTGGCCTCTTATCCTTCTGTTGATCCTTTAACTGATCCTGACTGAGAAAAATCTTATAGGCTACTTCCACTAGATGGGACCCTGGTAGGGTTAAGGCCCCATCCAGTTTTTGTTGGATATTGGGTGAATTTTGTCAGATAAAGGTTATAATAACAAATTGAGTATTTTCTAGATTATTTGGGTCCACATCTGTGTATTTCAGTAAGCCTCCAGAATCCGTTCCAGAAAAGTGGATTTTCATTAAGCTCCTGCCTCAATTCATGTATTTTATTCAGACTTTTGATTTTGGGCACCCCTTTCCACAATCCCACCAGTATGCATGCCCCAAAATGTTGGCTCCTACCGTCATCACTGTTGTCAGGGTCCCATTCAGGATTGTGGTAGGGGACAGCTTCCTCAGCACTGGCTCTTACCAGGTCACTGGGGTCCTTAGGGTGTAGTTGGTTGGATTCTTCCCTGGCTTTCTCCAGTACTAATTCCTCTGAGGTCAATAAAACAGTGAGAAGATTCTGTATGTCTGCCCAAGTAGGGTGGTGGGTGGTAAAAATAGAGTGGAAGAGTTCAGTCATTTTAGTAGGAACCTCCCAATAAGTGGGGTTGTTTTGTTTCTAGTTATAAAGGTGAGAGGTAGTAAAAGGACTGTATACCCACATCATTCTAGCTGGTTGTCCATCTTCATTTAATTTACCTATGGGCATTTGTCTTAAGGGATATAGCACCACTGTGGAAGAGGGCCCCTGGCCAAACTGCATACCCTTTTGGGTATGAGAGGGTGAGACAATGTTCTCAGTCAGGCCAGATTCCTTTCCTTTGAGTAGATCTGTGGATAGCTATAAAGTTGGAGTCTATACTCCAGTTCCCTTAATATTATAGGGTGGAGGTTCATTAGGGGTAGCAATCTGTGGCTTTTAGTTGGTGGCTGTGTACCTGCTTTTTGTGGGTCCCTGGCTGGCACTGGAATCAAGATGGATGCCGGCTGAGAACATGACCAGGAACCGGATCAGGCAGATATGCCTGGACAGGTAAAGGATGAGGAGTGGAGGGGGTAATAGGGACAGATGGCATGGGAGTCTGTCTCTCAGTCTCTTGCTCCACAGGGGTGGAGGCAAGGGCCATTCATTTAGAGGATCTATCTGTGGAAGCAAAATCAGTTTCTTTTTCTTGTTTCAGAACTCCTCTGACCTTTGCATCAAAATTTACAATTTTCATGATCTGTTTTACTTTGATACAACAACATGAAAGATTGGCCATATGGAATCTCATCCCACTTACCCTGATTATGACAAAATAGATCCAATTGTAGAACTGTATTATAATTTAAACTTCCATTTACAGACCACTAATCCTGATCTCCCAATGTGTATTGTGGCCATGCATTATTACAAAAGAAAATCATATTCTTTTTTCATAGGCTCATAGCTATACTCAGCCCAATTTGTAATATACATCCTGGAGGACTAATAACTGGGATAGATGGTTGCTTTCCCATATCAGCTTACACAAACAACACACTTACCAAAGTACTATTCACAGCAAATAACACACTTACCAAAGTACTGTTCACAACAGACAGCACACTTACCAAAGTATTGTTCATAATAAATAGCACACTTACACATTGGCCTGTCAAATGAACCCCTGATGAGTCCTTATAACACTATGGGCAAAATACTGCAGACAGAATCCTCCAAATACTATACAACTGCCCAAGTGGGGTACCAAAAGGACTCACCTGTCTGAACCAGAAAATCCAATGCTTTCCTTTCTGGGCAAGTTACAGTTTTCCAAGTGCAAGTAGTGGGGGATGTCTGGGAAGCTGGGAATTTCTGGTCATGTCCTCCACCTATAAAGGGCCTAGGTGCTGCTTGGACAAGGCAGAAGTTTGCTTTCTCCAGAGGCCACCTGAGCTTTGCACTTCTTGGCCCCACGTTGGGCACCAAAACTTTGGTAACGAAAGAGTCCCGTAGGATTCCCCTTCAGCCAACAGGCGAGAGGCCAACTTAGGGGAAACCCTGGCTTGGACCATGTGGGTCCAAGTGCTCACTGCTATAGGATTGCCAGACAGAATGTGAAGGAAAGCCTTTTTATTTTGGAAGACGTTGACTGGAGATACAGGATAAAGTCCCAACTGCCTCCCTGATCAACTGAGGGCAAGGATTTATATAGGTAAATGTACTGAGTGAAACAGGATGCTTTGAGAGATGTATTGGCCAAGACAGGATGCTTTGAGAGGTGTGTATAGGATGTTCAAGTGTGAGGGACAGCTGCTTCTTGCTTTTCGAGACAGGATGCTTTGAGAGATGTATTGGATGAGACAAGATGTCTGATTTTGATACATACTTAATCAGTAAGGGGAGCTATAAACAGAAAACAAAGTTGGTTCTATAGTGTATACGTGAGTGTGTGTGGGGTTTTCTACGCTTATACTTGCAATCTCATAATTGTTTGCAGATATACAGGATCAGTTCCTACAAATGGAATTATTGGGTAAAAATGTCTACACGTTTATAGTTTTTGATAGCAGTTTTCAAATTGGAGGCCGTAGCAATTTATGCACTTGCCAACAATGGATGAAAATGTCTATTTTCTTGTACCTTTGCAAGCACAACATGCTAAAAAATTTATAGATCTTTGACAATCCGATAGGTGAAAAATGATATTTCAGTGTAGTTTAATTAGTATATTTCTTTGTTAGTGAAGTGGAATATCTTTAGTTTACAAGTCATTTGTATTTCTGTTGGCTGTGAATTGCTTATTTATTCCTGTGCCCCTTTTTGGGGGGTTATTGGTGTTTTCTTATTGGTTTGTCATTCTTTGCAGCTGGTATCTCTTTTCCTTTGGATCAGAGATATGCTATGTAGTATGGGTGGAGAACTGCTCCTTGAATGTTTGAGAGGAGATCTCGGGCATCTGAGGTCCTTGAAGGAGGTTAGGGACCCCGGCTTCTTTTCAGTTCTAGAGAACCCCAGGCTTGCCTGTAACAGAAATTTCTTGTTTATATGATCATGGCAATAAAGTTGAGTTACTTAGTTTATGGGTAGAGATTAGAATTTAAAAATTCCTTTGTTAGAGATGGTAAATGTGAACACCGTGTGTGCACGTGTGTTGGCCTCTCAGCATCGCTCAGACAACTAAGTTCTCTTCCTCAGACTGAAATAGAAGGGAAGGAGGGAAGAGGCGTGTTTGTCTTTGTGTATAATGGGAAGAACTGGTTTGATACATTTAATAGGTATGTATGTGCTTTGTTCTTGACTTGTGATGTCATTTACCAGATTCATTCCCCATTTTATTTCAAACCCTTCCTGGAATTTTACATCATCTTCTAAGGAATAAAAGGTCGCTATGTCCTCTGCAGTTCTATTTTACTTAGTCTGTTGTAGGACCCAAGATACCAGAACGGGCACTATTACCACAAGGAGATCATATTTTTCATAGCATCAAGCCTCCTGTCTACTTACTTCCTTTACCTGCTTACAGTTCTTTTTCCGATTTTGTAGCCCTTATTTTTAAGGAAGGAAGCATTTTATTTCAACTGATGCTGAAGTTTAACTTTTTTCATCCTAAATCTTTTAAAGCTGTTTCTTACTGTATTCCTCAGGTGCTGGCTATGTACCCACATTTCTTAACAGTTAAAGAGATGTTAATTGCTTAGTTTCTTTGCTGGCAGGCACTTCTACATGAAAGCCAAAATGTTTTGTGTTACAGGATGGCAATATTAAAGAAATAATGGATCAGTGAAAGAAAAATGACTCCAGGAAATAAGAAGAGGGTACCTGGAATAGAAACGGAAGGATGTTCCTGGGGAAACAGACATTTATTCAGTACATATTAGGTCTGATTGGGGTGCTACCTTAAGGCCTTGCAAAATTTATGCTGAGACACAGGATATGGAGGGAGAAGGGTAAGATTGGTAGGCTGGTACAGAGTAGAATTTTAGCATCCTAGTGTCTATTTAGTTGTATTTCAACAGGTTGGTTAGACTATTGATGAAAGCAAATGAGCACATTTTATTCTTGGTGTCAGCATTGTTACTTTTCCCCACAAGGCGTTGGGCATTGCTTTAAGGGCTTATTATGGCTTAGAACTTCCCCGGTAATAGCGAGAGTCTACATTGATTTGGTAGACAGAAGTGCCTCTGATTTAGCCTCTCAGATGTAGCTGAAAACCCCTCATTGAACTCCTGGTCCCAGGAAGTACTTTGTAAAGCTGGAAAGGAGTGGTGTTTGTTTCCAGCTTATTCCTAGGACCTTGTGGTCTCAGTTATGTACTGAGCTATGAGTGTGGAAGCCTCCTTTGCAACGGTACCATTTCAGCCCCTAGGCCCTCAGTTTTCCCTCGATCGCAGGTGAGTAGGTAGTGTTATGCCCCCAATTGCCTGTCCCAACAGTAGTAATGACTATTGACTGAGTGTGTATTTGGTCCCAGTGCTGTGCTGGCCTCTTTCAGTCCTCCCAGCAGTCTTGCAAGGCAGGTATTACATCCACCATTCATCCATTTGGAGGTACTTATTCAGTGGCCAGCTGCCATGCCAGGGGTACGTTGAGGAAAACACAAACGGTCCTTGCTCTCAAGGCACCTGCAGTCAAATGGGGTAGATGCAGCTGACCCCCACCTGCATGTGTAGAATTGCAAACTGACAGTTACCCTAAAGGCAAGGGAGTACTCTGGTAGCACATGACAGAAATCTGGTCTAGGGCTGGAAAGTGAGGGAAGGCTTCCCCAAAGAAGTGACACTTGAGCTGAGCTATGAAAGATAACTGGAAGTATTTTATGTAGAGCTAAGAGCCTAGACAAAAGGTATGCATTGATTGAGATTCTTAATTATGGACAACAGAATCTGCTTTGGCTACTTTAAACAAATAGTGATTTATAATAAGGGATGTGGATAACCTCCCAAATCTTTGAAAGGGCTGGAGATACAGACTCTGTTCTGAGCTTGCAAGAACAAATCCAAAACCCCACAGCAGAGCTGGGCTGCTGAGAGATCTTTGCCACTGCCACAGTCAGAAAACTACAGCATTGGGGAAGCTGCTGCCATAGCTTCAGCTCCAGTTCCACACCATGCATGACCTAGGCCAGCGAAACGATTGCTTTATTCCCTGCCTTTTTCATCAGGTAACTCGGTTCTGAATCAGTCTTCTGTGGATTTATTTGTTTAGTTGAACCTAAGTCTCATCTGGAATTCCAGCAGCAAAGGCGTTTGGGCAGTGTAGTTTTTAGCTAGCTGGCCTGTGCCATGCAGGGAGTTATGCTAAGAGGAGTCAGAATGGATGTAGAGTGAGCTTGTCTACCATGTATGGTATGCAGAATAGACACATTTGGAAGAACTGAAGGAAGACTGGTGTGGCTAGAGCCTGGAGTGGGAGGGAGATGAGTCAGGGCCCTGTGGGCTGTGTGACAGCGTTTCAGGTGGGGAGCTGCTGGCTCAGAAGTTAAGGAACTGCTTAGTAAGTGACCACAGATTTGAACCAACTCTGTCTGCCTCTGGAACCTGTGCTCTTTTTGCACCTCTAATCAGCAGTCTCATTCTCTAAAGCATTCCCTGAATTCAGCCCAAGTTCTTGGTGCAGCTGTTTCCCACCTGACCTCAGGCTGCCTTGAGTGTGGAGGAGAGGACGTAGTAGAGAAGAGACAGACAGCCTTGACCTGCCTGCCAAGGATGGGGTGGGAGTAGCATTGCAGTGTTACTGGAAGTCTGTGGCCTTGTCAAAGTCTCCTCTTACTGCTGTTCTCTCATTTTCTTCTGGCCTTCTCCTCTAAGCAAAGAGCAAATCCTGATCATCATGAAAAAAAATACCTTTGTAGAGCAGCAGATCTTGGCTCCTAATGGAAGAATTGGAGACAGTGGTTACTAATAAGCATTTCTTATGTTAATCAAAATAGTGTTAGTGCTATGCATTAAAATAACAGTAAAATAATTGAATATCTTGTTGTATGGGTATCTGCAGGATTCTTTCATGATGTGAAAACATTCCAGGTGCTCTCATGAAAAATTATGTGAGAAATAAGATGGCGCTCTGTCTATATAATTTAGTAGTCCACCAGCCAAAATCTAAAACTGAACTAGATGATTGGGAGGAGGGTGTAAATACAGCATAGTCATGTCTCCAGCTTAGATCCTCAATCTGCAAAATTGCTGCAATGATTTAGGCATTGTGGTGAGATTCTTTTTGAAAAGGAAATGATACATTTTACAGGATGGATGAGTAGATAGAGATAACCATTGAGCTTGATGATCAAGAGCACAGACTCGAGACTCAATTCATATTCTTGCTCTTTCATTTACTAGGTGTGTGGTCTTGGTAAATTACTTCCCTTACCTAATCCTCAGTTTCCTGTTCTGCAAAATGGGAATAATGGGACCCACCTTGTAGTACTTAGCAAAGTAATGAATACATTTTACCTAACTATGTCTGTGGTGATAGTTTTTGAAAGTTAGCTTATCCGAATAAGCCGCAACTGTGTTCTGTACATCAGGCTCAGAGAGATTCTTACAGTTTGGCAATCAACCTTCTTAGCTGTTGAAATTAGATCAGCAAGTGGTTAAAGGCATCAATATGTGGTTAAAGGTATATTTGTGGGTTTATTTCTGTGAAGAAACTGATAAATTGCTCTGTTAGGATTTTATTTTAACTAACTTCTCTACAGACAAAACCAGAAGTTATTTATTGCAACTTATTATGAATCTGTAATTATTTCAAAATAAAAAGTAAAATAGAAGGATTCTTTTTTTTTTTCCTTTTTGTCTTTTTCCGTGTCCGGCAACGGATCACAACCCTCAGTGTCGCGCCCGTACCGGACCGGGACCGGCAACGGGATCGCAACCCTCAGTGTTGCTCCCGCACCTCGCTCAGCCAGTGAGCGGGAACCGGTCTGTATGTGGGATCCGAACCCTCGGCGGGAGCACCACCGCGCTCGCAAGCGGCGCACTGTAGCAGTGCACCACCGGGCCGGCCCAGAAGGATTCTTTTTTAAAGTTTGATAACTTCATAGGTAAGAGAGAGGCCCAGCCTTTACAATGTTGAGTGAAATTGTTTGATAAATGTATATGTAGTTCAGCTCCAGTCATTATAGGAGAGCTGAGGTTATTAACCTTTCTGTCTCCAGACTGGGATTGACAATTTGTTCAATGATTTATTTGTTCAGTCATTCAGCAAATACATATTGAGTGTTTCCTATGTGCAAGGCACTTTTCCTGGCATGGGGGATATAGCAGTGATCAGAATAGACAAAGTTTCATGCCCTCATGGGCCTTATTTGATAGTGAGGGTGGAATGAGATAGCATAAACAAGATTTGCTGAACATGATAATAGAATGGTTTAATGTTAAAACAAAATTGCTGAGCTCTGTCTCCTTTTCTAGCTGCTTCTCTTCATTCCTCATTTAACAATTTTCCCAGTTTTACCTTAGCCCTCATTTTTTTTTTTAAAACTCTATACATCCTCCCTGGGAATCTTCACAACTCAAACATAGAAAGACTGCTGTAAAAATGAATCAACATTCTGTTCCTATAGTTATTCTGCATGGACAATCAAATTATAATTAGAATGTTGTTTGGGCTCAGAATGGTCTGATGTTACTGTTAGTCCATTTCTGTTGCTTATAACAAAATACCTGAAACTGGGTAATACATAAAGAAATAAAATTTATTGCTTACAGTTTCAGAGGCTGGGAAGTCTAAAAGTTCAGGGGACACATCTGGTTAGGGCCTTGTTGGTGGGTGGCGACTTTACAGCAGTGCAGGGTGTCACATGTGGATGGCTTGAGTGAGAGAGCTAACTCCTCACTCTCTCCTTTTAAAGCCCTCAGAACCACACCCATTATTCCATGAATGGATCAATCCATTCACCAGGGCACAGTCTTCACAATCTAATTGCCTTCCATAGGCTCCACCTTTCAGTTACCATAATAGGATTTCCCACCCTCTTAACACTGTCATAGTAGAGGTTAAGTTTCTATGAGTTTTGGGGGATGTTCATTCCACGGTAGTGGTCAATTTATAAAACTAACATAGTTTCAGCTTCCATCTCCAATGTAGGACTGGCTGTGCTGTAGGGACAGGGCAGATCTTCCCTTCCTTTGTGCTTTGCTTGAATGATAGATTAGTTGGGGGAACAGCTGCTGTAATGAACACGCTTCACATACTAATGACTTATCACAGTAGGTATATTTTTCACTCATGTAACAGTTTGGCAGGCGGCTTTCCTCCACATAGTGATTCAGGCACCAAAGCTGCTTCTGTCCTGTGATTCTGCCATCCCCCTGTTCAGCGGGCAGATGTGGAAGAGCGTAGAGGAGGGCCACAGTGTGCTAGTCCTGCCTGGAAGTGGGGTAGATCACTAGTGCTCATATTGCAGTAGCTACAGCTCAGTCACATGGCTACATCTAACTGCGAGGGAGGCTGGAAAATGTTCTTTCTGGTTGGGCAGCCACTCTGTAACGGTGTGAACTATCGGAGGACATCCGCCATAATTTCACATATCGGCAGTGCCATCATTTACATCTATGCCTTCTTTTTTCTCAGCTCCATGACTGACCAATTCCCACGATCTTTCTTTAGGCAGATTAATATTCACTTGAGCTGTAGTGTATTCTGTCCATCCTGTTAGCCATTCTTTCTCTTTAGGGTAATTGAGTCTTACATCTTTGCTCCTGAGATCATGTTTTGATTAGTGATTGCTCTGTGGTAATCTTATTTCCAAAATATTTTTGGTAGAGGAGGTGTCTTCACATATTCTCTGTGGGCTAGGTATGAGCTTTTGCTACTCCAGATGGTTTGTTTACTAAGGCACAAAAGGACACTGTTATAAGATGATTACACCCTCATAGGTGAAATGGCTGGACTCTAAGGCAGCATTTATATACCTCCAGGGTGGGATTATATTCTCAACAGAAATGCTCTATGGTTGAAAAAATATACACATCCTTTTAAAGATCACCCTGACAATACTTCCTTGCAATTCATGTTATCCCTGCTTTGCTTGATTTTTAAGATACTTTGGGGGTAAATGTCACCTTTTGAGATTTTACTAATAGTATTTTTAAATGAGTCTTTTGAAGTTTCTCATTATAAACAGCATGTTTTCCCCAGAGATAATAACTTGCAATGCCAAATATTTGCATTTCACTTGAAACAAAACCAAGGGGTTGAATGTTTTAAATATAAGCAAATCTAATTCTCCTGTGTCGAGAGAAACTGTATAATGAACCATATGCATGTGGCTTAAGCAGACAGATGTGGAAGATTTCTTCTTCTCTTTCTCCTTTTTTTCTTAAAAACACTGGCAGAGGGCCGGCCCGGTGGCGCACTGCTACAGTGCGCTGCTTGGGAAGTGCGGCGGCGCTCCCGCCGAGGGTTCGGATCCCACATACAGACCGGCCGCTCACTGGCTGAGCGAGGTGCGGGGGCAGCGCCGAGGGTTGCGATCCTGTTGCCGGTCCCGGTCCGGTGCGGGTGCGACACTGAGGGTTGCGATCCGTTGCTGGTCACAAAAAAAAAGGCAAGAAGGAAAAAAAAAAAACACTGGCAGAGCTTAAAATTGGCACGAAGTAGCAAATATCTCTGCCTAGCCAACAAAACCACTGGAGCTGGAGTTGAACCAGGGATGCCTCTTAGGGTACGTGCAAAAGTGGAGCTTTTCCTAGTTCTGGCTTCTGCTTGGGCAGCTAAGACCCCACAGCACATTTACCCCCATTGCTCAATGCCTTCAGTCTTTGCAATTAGCCATTCTTTTTTAGGTGACTGACCTTTCAGATCTTTGTCTGACAAATTGTATCAACTGTTGTGGTTGATTTTGGTGTGGTTTGGAGGAGATTGTTCCATGCATCTGGGTCCTGCAGCGAGATGACCTCTGGCTGCTGATAAAGAGGTGCTGAGCTGTCATCCCTCTTTGCTGGAAGGGGCCTTTCTCTGGTGGTGACCATATGGCCTTTTTTCTCTCCTATTTCTCTCATAGCCCTCCCCACCCCTGGGCCACGTTTACATATGGCCTTAACCCATCTTCCTGCCTTTTATCTTTTCCCCTCCATTCTCCTCACTGGAGTGATATTTCTGTAACTCAAATCTGATTATTTGATTTCCCCGTTTAATACTTATCTGTGGCTCCCTATTGTCTTCTATATACAGTGTAACCCCCTTCACTTGGTATACCTGAACCTTCTTGAGCTTTGCCCTGCTTTCTGTCTGGCTCATCTTGAGGCAACTCACTAACATCTGCTCTGCATTGGTAGCCTGTTCTATCTATATATAGCCCAAGGGAGTTACTTTCAAGAGATGGCCATTTTCTCTCATGGTTTGGTATCTCTGCAAATGGTCTTCCTTTTGCTTGACTTGCTCTGCATGTCCTGCGGCATTGCTTCTCAAGCTTGAGTGTGCTTTGAGTCACCTACAGGGCTTGTTAAACTAAATTCCTGGGCTCTACTCTTAGACTTTTCTGATTCACTAGATGTGGGGTGGGGCCCAAGAGACTATTTCTAATAGGTCCCCAGGTGATGCTGATGTGGGTGGTGTGGGGACCATATTTTGAGTAGTAAAGCTCTAGAGTATCCTATCTTATCAAAGCATGTACTGTCTTGTTTTGAAATTACCCATGTGTCTTTCTCCCTCACTGGACTCTAGGCTTCTTAGGAAAAAGAATATATTTGCCTATCAGTGTATCCCTAGTGACTAGTGTCTGGGATACTGTTGGCATTTAATAAGTATCTGTTGAGTGAATGAATGAGCAGGTCACTGTTTATGCAGTGAAGTTCAGATCATTTTGCATCTTGTAGTAGTTCAGCTTTCTTTTGGAATATTTCAGCTTAGTGGTGTGTGGAATGTCATCTACTCCTTCCATGTACTGCTAACTGTCCTTGAAATACTCACTAAGTGGATATGGAGCTTGAGAACCCCCACAGAGATCAGACAATAGATGAACTACAGGAAGGCAGACAGGGACTTGTTTTGATAGATTTCAAACTTTAAAATATGAAATAGACTCATAGGTTTTCTTTCATTAAGAGCAGTATAGAGCAGCGTTTCTACATGGCTTCCGATATAGGACATACTCTTGAACTTACTTGAGCCTGTCAATAAGTGGACTTCACACTGCTATCTGTGGTGTACCTGCTAGGGAGTGTATGTGGGATAAAGGAGTATCTAATGTGGTTCTAGCCCTCCAGGTTGAAACCTGGGTGAAGATATTTAAGAACACTTTAAATGTTCAAACTGTGTGGTACCATGGTTATCATAAAGGTTCATATTTTTAAAATTAAATCAGTTTAAAACAGTGAGAAGCAGGGGGAAAGAGATGGGAATAGGTTAGCACACTTAGTGCAAGCCAGTGGAAGGACCATGCTATGTGTATGTTACACAGTGTTCACGTGCCCTTTCGCTTTGTTGTGAGGCCTTTTTGTTTTTAGGGAATAGGAACTGTCCTTGCCAGCTTAAGTTTTCTTGAAAAGGAGGAAGGGTTGAGGTTCTCATGGGAATCTAAGAAATGGGAGGCAGGGATTGGCCCACTGGTGTGTAGGGGTGGTAGTTTTTGGTTGTTCATGCCTGTTCTGCCATTAAGAGGCCTTGCCCTAGTTGCCTTGAGTTTGCTTCACTGTCTGCTTATCTTTCAGGGGCCGGCAGCCTTCCTTACCCATTCCTCTTTATATAGCTTCTCTACCTACCTTGCCGCTTCTGCTGATCCTTGCTGATCCCTGGCTCCCTCATAACTTTAAGACTCACCTGGCCCTTACTGTACATCATGGCCCCGTTGTGCAGCTCAGGGTCTGCTTTCTCTGCTTGTTGATCTTTGGACTTCTTGTCTGCATCCCCAAGAATGAGCATCTGGCCTGAGTATGCCAGAGCATCCCAAAGGGCAGCATACTGTGTGCCACCCCCCACCCCCCACTCAGGTGAGACAGCCATGAGGTAAGTCATATGATCACACATGGCTACTGGGCCCACCTTTGTAGCAGAGCAGGGGGATGGGCAGTGCCCTCATTGTGGCTGTGGGCATGACTGGTACATTGGAGAGCACTTTGGGGCAGCAGGACTTGAAGAATGGGCGGGATTTGAGCAGGCTGGGATCAGAGGAAGAGTATTCTGGGAAGAAGACACAAATCTGACCCATGAGGAGTTAGCATGTGGGCAATCGGAAGCTTGTTGAAGTAACAGATACTTTACTTCAAAGATGACATCTCAAGGTTACATCACAGCTCAAAATTGTATATAGTCTCCTTCTCTGAACATTGTCAGAGTGAAGACAGATTTTCCTGGTAATAATTAATTCTTGGAATGGTGTGTGTGTGTGTGGGGGGGGTCGGGATGGGGAAGGAGTTGGTCGGATGTCGTTTTTAGGGGTAGTGGGTAGAATGCCCTCCCAGTGATTAATTCCTTGACAGTGTGCTCAGAAGCAGGCAACTTGATCGCTCTTTAGCAGTAATGGCTAAAGTCTGCCAGCATTGCCATCTTTGCTTCTTTCTGCAATGCCTAGCACAGCTTTGCTTTCTCCTCTGTGGCTTCTCTGGTTTTCTGGGTTCTTAAATACTCAAATTTGACTTGCACGCCCTCTAGTGGTAGGTTTGATGCACCCCCTTGTTACCCTGATTATTGTGGTATGACAACTTGTTCTTACCACCCAGCTCTATCACTAAATATTACCCCCAATTCACAAGTGTGGAATGAGAGATTCAGTGGTCCTGACTTGTCACTCAAGTAGGACTGGGGGATACGGGATTTGAAAGGGAGCTTTTGACTTCTGAATTTATACAGTGTTAATGCAACAGAAAAAAAGATGTAGTTATAGCTATTCTAGTTTTTATCTTCATGGTTTAAAAAGAATCTAGATTATTTTACTATCTACTCAGCTAACCTGAAAGGTTCAAAATGTGGTGAATACTTGAAGATAAGAACGATTGACTTTTAAAAAAAAAAATCCTTCCTTAATCACATTGGAAAAATTTTTGTTGCTCACTGTGTGTTCAGTATTTCATGCTCAATCCTGTTTACAACTTTGGGGAATACAAAAAACGTATAAAGCATGATGTCTGTCCTCAAGTTTATGTTCTAGTTACATTCTAGTTATGAGGCAGTTAAATTTATTCCTTTGAGGAGAAAATTAAGTATAATGCATAATAAGTTATATTTGTGTTTAATTTTTTTTACTTCATCTCACTAAAGACAGTTTCTCTGAGCATTTACTTTTTTAAATTTATTTTTAAAGTCCTTTTCAGTGGAGAGAGAACTGCAGGATAATAACAGTAATTACCTGGACGAGCCCTGGAGGATAACAGAAGAACAGCGCGAGTACTATGTCAATCAGTTCCGTTCCCTTCAGCCGGACCCCAGTTCCTTCATTTCAGGTGAGAACATGGGGTCCCCAGGTATCGTTTTCATGTGAGTAACAGTAGATATCTTAAGAGATAGTTCAAACAAAATGAATATGACAACCTCTGTGATTTCAGCTTGTTCTCATCTAAGATTGAATTTCTTATCAAGTATAAACCAGAAAAAAAGTAGACAATGACATTAGGAAAATTGTTTCCCTTTCCAAGGGGTTAAATGGGAATGTGGGGGATCCTAATCCATACCCTGCATCTTATTAGCTGAAGCAGTTCTTGAAATGGTAGAGCATAGCACCTTGGGGACACTTTGAATTGCTTACTCATTATATTAGAGCTAGAGCAAGGATGGAGCATAGACTTCTAAGGAGTTAATGTCACAGTCTCCTTATGTTATATACTCCTCTGAAGTTCAAACTTGTGCTCATTTTCTTTGGCTCAAGTCTTTCTCCTCTGGTTTTTCTGAGAGAAATTAAAATATGGGAGGAAAACTGGCCAGCATTTTTCCACATCAGTTCTTCTGGGTTGTCTTCAGATATATGTATTTCTGTTGAGTTCTCATGTGAAATTCAAACAGAGGAATTGATTTAATTCCTGCATGCCTAAATTTTTCCAGGCTGAAGGCTAAACAAACAAAGAAATAGTAGAGTCTGGAAAAAAGTTCATAAAACTTTCTTTTGATACTTCAATTTCGAAGTATAACGGTATGTCCTTGATAATTGTAACCCAACATTGAAATGTGGACTAGGACTAGTTTTTTCTAGGGAAATAAGGTGTGTAATTGAAATATTCTTGTAGAAATAAATGCAAACATCATTCACTGATAGGTGGTAATGACTTTATTAAAGGTAGAATAGTGTAGATACAACAAATTAATGTTGATATCATCATTAAAAAATATGCAGAAACCCAGATTGCATGTATTGATCACTTGCTATCCTTACCCCCTGCCCAACTGAGTTTCTTCACAGCTGTGCAGATATTTAGCCAAACACAAATAGGTAACTGTTAGAAATGTTTTTATTTATTTATTTATTATTACTATATTTATCATCACAATGTAATCATTTTTTGTGGCTGTTTACCAATTTCTCAATAACCTCCCCTCCCCTCCCCCTTTCTCACCTCTGGTGGCCTCAGTTCTGTTCTCTCCTTTTGAAAGTTCAACAAATTATTGTGATTGTTGTATCTTTCTCGCTTTCTTTTTTTGTTTATTTTTTTTTTCAGCTCCACTGTGAGTGAGGACGTCCACTATTTCTCTTTCTGTGCGTGGCTTATTTCACTTAACATAATTTTCTCTAAGTTCATCCATATTGCTGCAAATGGCAGTACTTCATTCCTTTTTATGGTAGAGTAGTCTATTGTGTATATATACCACATTTTCCTTATCCAGTCACCTGTCAATGGACATTTAGGTTGGTTCCAACTCTCAGCTATTGTAAATAGAGCTGTGATAAACATGGGAATGCAGGTATCCCTTTGACATGATGATTTCCATTGCTTTGGGATTGCTGGATCATATGGCAGTTCTATCTGTAGTTGTTTGAGGAAACTCTATATGTTTTCCATAATGGCTCTATTAATTTATAGTCCCACCAACAGTGTAGGAGGGTTCGGTTCCCCTTTCTCCACATCCTTGCCAGCATTTGTTATTCTGTCTTTTTGATAATGGTCAGTCTAACTGTCATGAGATGATATCTCAGTGCAATTTGATTTGCATTTCCCTGATGCTTAGTGATGTTGAGCATTTTTTTCATGTGTCTATTGCCAATTTGTATGTCTTCCTTTGAGAGATGTCTATTCAGCTCCTTTGCCTATTTTTTAATCGAGTTATTTGTTTTTCTACTGTTAAGTTGTTTGAGTTCCTTGTATATTCTGGATATTAATCCCTTTTCAGGTGCATGGTTTGTGAATATTTTCTCCCATTCTGTAGGTTGTCTTTTTGCTCTGTTAACTGTTTCTTTTGCTGTGCAGAAGCTTATTAGTTTGATATAATCCCATTTTATTTTTTTCTTTTGTTGTCTGTGCTTTTGGGGTCCTATTCATAGTCTTTGCCCAGTCCTACTTCCTGAAGTGTTTCCCCTATATTTTCTTTTAGTAGTTTTATAGTTTCAGGTCTTAAAGTCTTTAATGCATTTTGAGTTGATTTTGGTATATGGTGAGAGGTACAGGTCTAGTTTCATTCTTCTACATATGGATGACCTGTTTTCCCAGTACCACTCATTGAAGAGGCTGTCCTTTCCCCAATGTATGCTCCTGTTCCCTGTGTCAAATATCAGTTGGCTCTAAGTTATGTGGGTTGATTTCTGGGTTCTCTGTTCATTCCATTGGTCCAAGTTTCTGTTTTTATGCCAGTACCATTCTGTTTTGGTCAATGTAGCTTTGTAATGTAATGCTTCTGGCTTTATTTTATTTGCTCAGGATTGCTTTGGCTTTTGTTGTTCCATATGAAATGTTAGATTTTTTTGTTTTGTCTGTTCCTGTGAAGACTGTCATTGGTATTTTGATGGGGATCACATTGAATCTGTATATTACTTTGGGTACTGTGGACATTTTCACAATGTTAATTCTTCCAATCCAAGAGTATGGAATGTTTTTCCATCTTTTTGTGTCCCCTTTCTTTCAGCAGTGATCTGTAGTTCTCATTGTAGAGATCTTTCACCTCCTTGGTTAAATTCATTCCAAGGTATTTTATTTTTTTGGTATTTATTTTATATATACCTTGCTGGGCATATATATTGTAAATGGACTTGCTTTCTTGATTTCTTTTAGTTTGTCATTGGAGTATTAAAACACTACTGATTTTTGCATGCTGATTTTGTATCCTGCAAATTTACTGAAATCATTTATCAGCTCTAAGAGTTTTTTGGTAGAGTCTTTAGATTTTCTGTATATAGGATCATGTCATCTGCAAACAGGGACAGTTTGACTTTGTCCTTTCCAATGTGGATGCCCTTTATTTCTTTCTCTATTGATTGCTCTGGCTGGTACTTCCAATACTGTGTTACATAGGAGTGGTGAGAGTGAGCGTCCTTGTCTTATTCCCGTTCTTAAGGAACAGCTTTTAGCTTTTCTCCATTCAGGATGATATGGGTGATGGGTTTGTCATATATGGCTTTTATTGTGTTGAGAGATACTTTCCTTCTATACCTGATTTACTGAGAGTCTTTATTATGAAGGAATGTTCAATGTTGTGAAATGAATTTTCTTCATCTATTAACATAATCATATGGTTTTTATCCTTGATTTTGTTCAAGTGATGTATCACACTTACTGACTTTTCTGTATGTTGAACCATCCTTGCATCCCTGGGATGGATCCTCCTTGATCATGGTGTATAATTTTTTTGATGTGTTGCTATATTCTGATTGGTAATATTTTGTTGAGGATTTTTGCATCTATGTTCATCAGACATATTTGCCTGTAGTTTTCTTTTTTTTCTGTTGTATCTTTGTCTGGTTTTGGTATCAGGGTGATGCTGGCCTCACAGAATGAGTTTGGGAGAATGACCTCTGCTTTCAATTTTTTGAAATAGTTTGAAGAGAATTGGTATTAATTGCTCTTTAAAGGTTTAGTAGAATTCAGCAGTAAAGGCATCTGGTCCTGGGCTTTTCTTTGTTGTGATACTGCTGATTACTGGTTCAGTCTTGTTGCCTGTTATTGGTCTGTTCAGGTTCTCTATTTCTTCATATTTGCCTGTAGTTTTCTTTTTTTTCTGTTGTATCTTTGTCTGGTTTTGGTATCAGGGTGATGCTGGCCTCACAGAATGAGTTTGGGAGAATGACCTCTGCTTTCAATTTTTTGAAATAGTTTGAAGAGAATTGGTATTAATTGCTCTTTAAAGGTTTAGTAGAATTCAGCAGTAAAGGCATCTGGTCCTGGGCTTTTCTTTGTTGTGATACTGCTGATTACTGGTTCAGTCTTGTTGCCTGTTATTGGTCTGTTCAGGTTCTCTATTTCTTCTTGGTTCAGTCTTAGTAGTTTGTATGTGTCCAGAAATTTATCCATTTCCTCCAGGTTTTCGAATTTGTTGGCGTATAGTTGTTTATAATAGTCTCTAATGATTCTTTGTATTTCTGTGGTATCAGTTGTAATGTCTCCTTTTTATTTCTGACTTTTGTTATTTAGGTCTTCTCTCTTCTTTTTTTAGTTAACCTAGCTAATGGTTTGTCTGTGTTGTTTATCTTCTTATAAAAACAACTTTTTGTTTCATTAATCTTTTGTATCATTATTTGGGGTCTCTATTTCATTTAGTTCTGCTCTGATCTTAATTATTTGTTTACGTCTGCTAATTTGGGGATTGTATTGTTCTTGTTTCTCTATTTCTTTGAGGTGTAGCATTAGATTGTTTATTTGAAATCTTTCTGTTCTTCTGATGTAAGTGTTTATTGCAATAAACTTCCCTCTTAGTACTTTTTTTGCAGTTTCCCACAGGTTTTGGTATGATGTGTCTTTATTTTCATTAGTTTCAAGAAATTTTTTGATTCCTGTTTAATTTCTTCTTGAACCCATAGGTGGTTTGGGAGCATGTTGTTTAATTTCTACATATTTGTAGTTTCCAGAGTGTCGCTTGTTATTGGTTTCTAGCTTGAATCCACTGTGGTATGAAAAGATACTTAAGATGATTTTGATTTTTTAAAATTTGCTGAGACTTGATTTGTGACCTAACGTGATCTATCCTGGAGAATGTTCTATGTGCTAATGAGAAGAAAGTATATTGTGTAGTTGTTGGATGAAATGTTCTGTAGATATCTGCCAGGTACAATTGGTCTTTAGTGTAGTTTAAATCCTGTGTTTCTCTGTTGATTTGTTGCCTAAATGATCTGTCCAGTGCTGTGAGAGGTGTACTCAGGTACCCTACTATTAACGTATTGGGGTCTATCTCTTTCTTTAGGCCTGATAGTGTTTACTTTATATATGTGGGCACTCCAGTGTTGGGTGCATATATATTTATGATGTCTTCTTATCAGATAGATCCCTTTATCATCATATAGTGGCCTTCTTTGTCTCTTTCTATGGTTTTTGGCTTAAAGTCTATTTTATCTAACATAAGAAAAGGTATTCCCACTCATTTTTGGTTTCCATTTGTGTAGTGTATCTTTTTCTGTCCCTTCACTCTTAGTCCATGTGTTTCTTTATAGGTGAGATGAGTCTCTTGAAGACAGCATACGGTTGGGTCTAGCTTTTTAATCCAGTCAGTCAGTCTGTATCTTTTGAGTGGAGAGTTTAATCCGTTTACATTTTGGGTTGTTATTGAAAGGTATTGTCTTATTCTTGGCATTTTATTGATTTTTGTTTGGATTTTTTTTTTTTCCTTTTTGTCTTTTTTTACTGACTGGTAATGGGATCGCAACCCTCGGTGTTGCGTCCGCACCGCGCTCAGCCAGTGAGCGGGAACCGGTCTCCACATGGGATCCGAACCCTCAGCAGGAGCGCCGCGCCAAGCGCGCACTCTCCAGTGCGCCACCGGGCCGGCCCTTGGATGTTTTAAATATCTTTTGTTTTAAACACTTTTGGTCCTTTCTTCCCCTTTTGTTGTTTGTCTTTGATGTTTATAAGATTTAGTTTCTTTCTTTTTCTCATTTGTAGTTTTGTTCTACCAGTGTATTTTGTTCTTTCTTGTGTATTCATGGTAGTAATCATTTTTCGGGTTCCAGATGCGGGATTCCCTTGAGGATTTCTTGCAGGGCTGGTTGTGGTGGTGAACTCCTACTGTTTTTTTTTGTCTAGGAAATACACTATTTCTCCCTCATTTCTGAAGGATAGCCTTGCTGGGTATAGTATTCTTGGCTGGCAGTTTTTTCCTTCTAGTATTTTGAATATAGCTTCCTGTTTTCTTCTGGCCTATAGAGTTTCTGTTGAGAAGTCTGCTGCTAGTCTGATAGGGGCTTCCTAATAGGCGACTTGATGCTTTTTTCTTGCTGCTTTTAGGATTCTCTCTTTGTCTTTGAGCTTTGCCACTTTGACTATAATGTGCCTTGGGGAAGATCTTTTTGGATTGAATCTGTTTGGGGATCTTTGAACCTCCTGGATCTGAAGGTCCATGTCTCTTCCCATTCCTGGGAAGTTTTCTGTTATTATTTTGTTGAGTAGGTTTTTCAGTGCCTTTTCCTTTCTCCTCCCCTTCTGAATACCCATGATTCAGGTGTTTGTGTGCTTAAGATTGCCTGCTAGCTGTCTTTTTTGTCTTTTTTTTTTTTGTCTGCCCGATTATTTCAAAAAGACGGTCTTTGAGCTCAGAAATTCTTCTGTGTTCTCTAACCTGCTGCTTAAACTGTCAGTTGTGTTTTTTATTTTGTTGAATGAATCCTTCACCTCCAGAATTTCTGCTACATTTTTCTTTAAGATATTGTTCCCTTTGTAAATATATCCTGGATATTTTTTCTCCTTTCATTATGTTGTATAACTGAGTCTTTTTGTATCTCATTGAATTTCCTTAAGATTGTTGCTCAGAATTCCTTTTCGGTCATTTCAAGGGTTTTCCTGCTCTGTGGGGTATGGTACTTGAGAATTACTGTATTATTTTGGTGGTGCCATATTTTTTTGTTTTTTTTGTATTTCTAGTATCTCTAGGTTGATGTTTGGTTATGTGGTAGAGCAGTTGCTTCTTCTCTTACTCTAGAGTGAGCTTTGAGGAGAGAGACTTCCTCTTGTTTTTCTGGTCTATGCTGGTGACTGTCCTTGTGTCAGTACAGTTGAGTGGGTGGTAAGCTGCCCGTAGAGTGGCTGTGGCTGCTGCTGTGGTGGTGAGATGCCCTTGTGGTAGCAGTGGCTCTGGTGGACCATCTATGCAGAAGTGGTGTATTCAGCATGCTCCTGCCTTCTGTTGGGAGGGGGGTGCTGTCTGCAGCTCCTCCTTAGGACCACGGGCATGCTCTTGCCTTCTGCCAGGTGGTAGGGGCTGCCTATGGCCCCTGCTTAGGGCTCTGGTCATTCTCTTGTCTTCTGCTGGATGGTGGTGGCTGCCTGTGGCTCCTGCTTAGGACCCTGGGCATGATTGTACCTTCTGCCAGGCAGTGTAGGGGTTGCCCTTGGCTCCTGCCTAGGTCCCTGGGCATGCTTATAGAAATGTTTTTATTTTCTTTTAACTTTTATTTTGCAAAATTTCAAATGTAGGTACAACTACACTGGCTAGTATACCAAACCCCTATGTACCTATCACACAGCCCCAAAGATTTTGTTTAATTTGTATCCCCTCTCGGCCCAGATGTTTTTGAAGCAATTACCAGACCGTTGCATTTGGAAACTATTTCAGGATATATCTCTGAAGGTAAGGGCTTTTTAAAAAGACATAACCACGATTCATTAGCTCATGGGGGGGAAAAAAAAAAAAGAACATGGATCCCTTAATATCAAGTCTTCATTTTTTTTTTTTAAAAAGATGACCGGTAAGGGGATCTTAACCCTTGACTTGGTGTTGTCAGCACCACACTCAGCCAGTGAGCGAACCGGCCATCCCTATGTGGGATCCGAACCCGGGGCCTTGGTGTTATCAGCACCGCACTCTCCCGAGTGAGCCACGGGCTGGCCCTCAAGTCTTCATTTTTGAGATTTTCCTGATTGTCTCACAAATGCCTTTTTTTTTTTTTTTTGTCTTTTATCTTTTTCCGTGTCCGGCAACGGATCGCAACCCTCAGTGTTGCCCCTGTACCGGACCGGGGACCGGCAACGGGATTGCAACCCTCGGTGCTGCTCCCGCGCCTCACTCAGCCAGTGAGCGGGAACCGGTCTGTATGTGGGATCCGAACCCTCGGGCGGGAGCGCCGCCGCGCTTCCCAAGCGGCCCACTTATCCAGTACGCCAACGGGCCGGCCCCACAAATGCCTTTTAAAAAAAGTTTAGTTTGATCAAGAGTCTGTATGTGGGATCCGAACCCTCGGGCGGGAGCGCCGCCGCGCTTCCCAAGCGGCGCACTTATCCAGTACGCCAACGGGCCGGCCCCACAAATGCCTTTTAAAAAAAGTTTAGTTTGATCAAGAGTGGTTCATATATTACAATTAGTTGATGTCTGTTTTTTAAAAAACATCTTTATTGAGCTATAATTCACTGACCATAAAATTCACCCATTTAAAGTGTACCGTTCAATGGTTTTAGTATATTCACAATCTAAGTTTAGAACATTTTCACCACATCCCAGTAAGTCACCTACTTATTAGCAGTTATTATCCATTTCCACCCTCCTCACCCCCTAGCCCTGGGTAACCACTAATCTACTTTTTCTTTCTCTAAATTTGCTCTCCTGGACTTTTCATATAAATGGAATCTCATAATATGTGGTATTTTGTGTCTGGCCTTTTTTACTTAGCATAATGTTTTAAAGGTTTGAGTATGTACCAGAACCTCATTACTTTTTATGGCTGAATAATTCCACCATATGAATATGTACATTTTATTTATCTATTCATCAGTTGATGGGCATTTGGGTTGCTTTCACTTTGGGGGTATTAAGAATAATGCTGTTGTGAACATTCATGTACAAGTTATTGTGGTTTCGTTTCTCTTGGGTATATATACCTAGACATTTTTGAGTGAACATATGTTTTCATTTCTCTTAAGTATATATCTAAGAGTGGAATTGCTACATTATATGGTAACTCTGTGTTTAACTGTTTCTTTTAATTTTTAAAAATTTTACTTTTTATTTTTATCTAATTGTAATTTTTTGGCAGCTGGCTAGTACAGGGATCTTTGACCTTGGTGTTAGCTTGAGCTAACTGGCCAGCCTTGTAACTTATTTTTAATTGTACCTATTTCTGGGGTACAGCGTGTAGTTTCAGTGCATGCATATATTGTGTAATGATTCACTGAGGGTTGATAGCATGTCCACTACCTAAACATTTGTCTTTTCTTTGTGGCGATTATAGTCAAGATCCTCTTTTCTACCTATTTAGAAATATACACTATAATATTGGTAGCTATAGTCAGCCTACAGCATCAGAACTTATTCATCCTATCTGCCTGTAACTTTGTACCCATTAATTCATCTCTTCCCCTCCCTGCCACCACCCTTCCATTCCCAACCTTTGGTAAGTATTATTGTAACTCTCTACTTCTATAAGAACCACCTTTTTCCTTTTTTTTTTTTTTTTTTTACATTTCACATATGAGTGAGATCATTGGGTATTTGTCTTGCCTGAGTTATTTCAGTTAACATGATGGACTCCAGTTCCATGCATGTTGCTGCAAATGACAGGATTTCTTTCTTTTTTTTTTTTTTTAATAGCTGAATAGTGTTCCATTGTGTGTATATACCACATTAAAAAAAAAATCCATTCATCTGTTGGTGGACATTTAGGTTGATTCCATTTCTTGGCTATTGTGAATAGTACTGCAGTGAACATGGGAGTGCAGGTGTTTCTTTGATATGTTGATTTTTTTTCCTTTGGGTGTATGAGTATACCCAGTAGTGGAATTGCTGGGTTATAAGGTAGTTCTATTTTTAGTTTTTGAGGAACCTCTATACTGTTTTCCATAATGGCTGTACCAATTCACATTCCTACCAACAATGTAGGAGAGTTCTCTTTTCTCTTCATCCTTGCCAGCATGCATATTCTGTCATTTTGATAATAACCATTCTATATGTTTAACCATTTGAGAAACAGTCAGACTGTTTTCCAAAGTGTCTGCCCCATTTTATATTTCTACCAGTAGCGTATGAGGGTTCCAGTTTCCCTGCATCCTCACTGACACTTGTGATTATCTGGCTTTTGATTATAACCATCTCAGTGGGTGTGGTGTGGTATTTCTTTGTGGTTGTGATTTGCATTTCCCTGATAAATAATGATGTTGATGGGCCGAGCCCGTGGCGCACTTGGGAGAGTGGTGCTGGGAGCGCAGCAGCGCTCCTGCCGCGGGTTCGGATCCTATATAGGGATGGCTGGTGCGATGCCCTCACTGGCTGAGCACGGTGCGGCCGGTCACAAAAAGGCCCCCCAAAAAATGATGTTGAGTATCTTTTCATGTGCTTACTGGCCGTTTGTCTTTTTTGGAGAAATGTCTGTTTAAATCCTTTGTCATTTTTTAAAATTATTGAGTGTGAGAGTTCTTTATGTAGATATAAGTTCCTTATCAGATATATGATTTGCAAATCTTTTTTCCCAGTCTGTGGCTTGTCTTTTTACTTTCCTGTTGGTGTCCTTTTTTTTTTTTTCCTTTTTGTCTTTTTTTGTGTCCGGCAACGGATCGCAACCCTCAGTGTCGCGCCCGTACCGGACCGGGACCGGCAACGGGATCGCAACCCTCGGTGTCGCTCCCGCACCTCGCTCAGCCAGTGAGC